>NW_018165316.1:27499-37718 GCF_001263595.1 Phalaenopsis equestris | reverse complement strand
GATATTTTGGATGTGCCAATGTTAAAATATAAAATAAATTGTGATGGTTTTTCAACTCCGCTCTTAATTTACTTTTCGATCTGACCAATTAAATTGTTAAAATATGTTGTGAAACATATGATCCGGAAAATGTAGTATGAGTTATACAAAAGATTGAGAATCACATTTAAGTCCATGATGAAATATTTCATTCATGGAATTAAGTGCAAATAAATAGGGAACTATACATTGTTGGATGTAGAATTGGAGATTTCTATGGTGACAGCTAAAAATCCCCAATTTGATCTTAGTGTTTAAGAACTGAAGTGAGAGTTAACCTTCAGGGGAAGGGAAGTGGGAGCTCTGGAGTGGGAGTCAGTATCCTCCTAGCCTAGCCACGGATTTAAGGACTAAACAGATTAACCAATAATAATTTTCTATAACACTGAATCAATATAGAGAATTAAAATTGCTCCTATTTGACACAATATAAATTTAAACCATTTATCTCATCTCATTTCATCAAAAACTCATTGTAGTGGGAAAGATATTTTTTCTTATAAGAAAACTTTATCACATAAACATAGTTTAGTAGTTACTGTTTTAAACTTTGTATTTAAATTTTGTTAGTTATTAATAATTTAGTTTTGATAGTATAAATTAGTGACAAAATTAGTGACAATAATTTCATTGTATTTCTGTGAATTTCCTAGTTAATTTATCATCTCAAATTTAAACATTCCTCGTGGGATAGATATTTGGGACTTAAATAGAAAGTTTTATATTACTTGATAACGATATGTATACTTGCATAGAATCCCAACATTAAGTGCCTAATGTTATTATTCATAAAATATCACACCAATTTTTTGGCACCGTTGTAAAGCAGTATCAACTTTATAAATTTTACACAACTATATTTTCACCGGGATCAAGTTTTTGGCACCGTTGTCGGGAAAGGTAACGGTAAATTAAATAGATTTAGTAAATTAGGAAATTTAGAGATAAAATATATATATATATATACATATATATATAATCAAAAATTAAAAAAAAGAGATATAACTATATTTAAGAATATTTTTAAGAAATTTTTCTTTGCTTATTATATTTGTTTATGTGAAATATTGGATTTGAAGGTTTAGTAACTTTCGATTCGGAATTAGAACACACTATGAGAAAAATTTAAAAACAATAAAAAGAAATTAAAAATTTGAACAAAATGACAAATAACTTAGATAATCAAATAAATGAAAATCGACAAAGACCTTTAAAAGATTATGCTAATACAACAGCAGATGAACTTCACTTAACTATTCAAAATCCTGAGGTTATTGCTAATTCAT
This sequence comes from Phalaenopsis equestris, assembly GCF_001263595.1. Taxonomy (NCBI): domain Eukaryota; kingdom Viridiplantae; phylum Streptophyta; class Magnoliopsida; order Asparagales; family Orchidaceae; genus Phalaenopsis; species Phalaenopsis equestris. The sequence goes on along the minus strand of NW_018165316.1, from coordinate 36,393 downwards.
TTGAGCTTAAATCTGTTATTGTCCAAATTGTATAAAATAATTAGTTTGGAGGAACACCTACTAACGATCCTAACTTACATCTTGCTAGTTTTCTTGAAATTTATACTACTTTTAAATATGATGGAGTGTCTAAGGATGTTGTTAGGCTTAGAATTTTTCCTTTTTCATTGAGGGATAAAGCTAAAGCTTGGTTAAATTCATTAGCACCTGGATCTATCAGAACTTGGGGAGAACTATCACAAAAAATTTTGGATAAATATTTTTCACCCTCGAAAACCGCTAAGCTTAGAAACGATATTACATTTTTTTGTCAGTTTGAAGGGGAATCGACATATGAAGCCTGTGAAAGATTTAAGGATCTCCTTAGAAAATGTCCACACCATGTTTTACCAACTTGGTTAATAATTCATACTTTTTACAAAGGATTAGTAGTATCACTAAGATTTATTGTAGATACTGCTGCAGGTGGATCACTAATGTCAAAATATTTTGATGAAACATACTCTTTGATAGAAGAAATGACTACAAGTAATTTTCAATGGCCCTCTAAACAGGTAAATCCTAAGAGAGTAGCTAGTATTCATGATTATGATGCAATGTCTATTTTAACATCTTAAATTACTGCTATATCAAAAAAAATTGATCAAATTGGAGTGAATTATTCTCAAATGTCATCCGTACTAGAGAAAAATTCACTAGGGCAGATAATTGATACTCGATCATCTTATGAAACTTTAAATGCTATAAATAATTGAAATAACAATCCTTATTCTAACTATTACAACCCTGGATGGAAAAATCACCCTAATTTTAGTTGGAATAATTATAACAATTCAATGAACCCCTTAGAAAATTTAAATAACCAAGAAAATCCTAATTATTGACTTTGTTATCCTCTTAACTCTAACCCTACCCACAAGTTAAGGAAAAGAAGTTGGCGATGGAAGGAGTAATGTTGAATATGGGAAATCAAATACAAAATCATGGGGTTGCTATTATAAAATATTGAAAATCAATTAGAACATATTGCTACTGCAATTTGTTACTGCAATTAGTAACAAACCTTTAGGAAATCTTCTGAGTACTGTAGAAGTTAATCCCAAAGATCAAAATAAGGAGCAAATTAAACATATTTAATTACGAAGTGTAAAAGAAGTTGGAAAAAGAATCTAAAGAGAAATTAAAGTTGATGAGGAGAAAGAAGAGATTGAAAGTGAATATAATGGAAATGAACAAATACAAGTTCCTTTAGAAAAACCATTACCTGTGTTTCCTCAACGACTAAAGTAGAACGATTGAAGCAGAAGAATAAAGATAAACAATTTACAAAATTTTTGAAAATCCTTAAAATGTTAACGATAAATATTCTTGATAAACAATCTTTTCATTGAGACTTTGGAACAAATGTCAAGTTATGTGAAATTTATGAAAGATATATTAAATAAGAAAAGGAAGTTTGCAGATCATGAGATTGTTGCATTAAGTGAAAAGTGTATCACTATTATTCAGAAAAAGCTTCCTGAAAAGTTTAAAGATCCTGATAATTTTACTATACCTTGTGCAATTGGTGAAAAGTTTTTTGGAAAAACCTTATGTGATTTTGGAGCGAGTATCAATCTTATGCCTCTATCGATTTTTAAACGTTTAGATTTATGAGAGATTTTCCTACTACTGTAACTCTTCAATTAGCTGATCGATCAATAGCTTATCCTAAAGGAGTTATAGAAGATGTATTAGTAATGGTGGATAAATTTATTTTCTCTGTAGACTTTATAGGAAGATAAAGAGATTCCTATTATTTTAGGGAGACCATTTCTTGCAACAGGGAGAGCTGTGATAAATGTACAAATAGAAGAATTAACAAATAGAAGAATTAATAATGAGAGTAAATGATCAAGAAGTAACGTTTAATGTTGCAAAAGCTATGAAATATCCTGCAATTGAAAAAGATAATAAAAGTGTTAGGATGGAAGTTAGTGATTATCTAAGTAATGAGCAATTTAAGAAAGTGTTTGAAGAAAAATTAAGGAAAGAAGAATTTAGTGAGAATGAGAATGAAATAAAAGAAGATAATTTAGATTATCTTCAGGATAAATTTGAAATTTTAGATTTGTTGGAAAATGATAATAAAAATCTTACTCCTTCAAGTATTGAACCACTTGAACTTGAACTGAAAGTATTACCTGCTCATTTAAAATATGTGTTTTTAGGAGATTCATCTACATTGCCTGTTATTTTAACTTCTGAGTTAACTGAAATTCAAGAGCAAAAACTAATAGAAATATTGAAAAGATATAAAAAGGCTTTTGGATGGACTTTAGCAGATATTAAAGGAATTAGTCATTCAATTTGTATGCAGAGAATTCTATTAGATGATCAATACGAACCTAAAGTTGATCTTTAAAGGAGATTAAACCCAATAATGAAAGAAGTTGTTAAAAAAAATCTTAAAATGGTTAGATGTTGTAATTATATATCCTATTTCAGACAGTGCTTAGGTGAGCCCAATTCACGGTGTTCTAAAGAAAGGAGGAGTGACCGTTGAAGTAAATGAGAAAAATGAATTAATTCCAATAAGACAAGTTACTAGTTGGCAATTATTTATAGACTTTAGAAAATTAAATATGGTCACCAGGAAAGATCACTTCCTTTACCCTTTTTAGACCAAATGTTGGAAAGATTGGCTGGAAACAAATATTACTGCTTTTTAGATGTATATACCACTTATCATCAAATTCCAATTGCTCTTAAAGATCAAGAGAATACAACATTTACAAGCTCTTATGGAAAATTTGCTTTTCGTAGAATGCCTTTTGGACTATCCAATGCACCTGCGACATTTCAAAGATGTATGATGTCAATATTTAGTAATTTGATTGAACATGGAATGGAAGTATTTATGGATGGTATCTCTATATTCGGGATTTCATTTGAAATATTTTTAAATAATTTAGAAAAATTTTTGGAATTATGTGAAAAAATCAGCCTAGTACTAAATTGGGAAATATGTCAATTTATGATTGCAAGAGGAATTGTACTTGGGCATAACATTTCTGAAAATGGCATGGAAGTAGATCCTGCAAAAATTCAAGTTATTGAAATATTACCACCTCCTACAGGAGTTACATAAAATTTTTTTCAAAAATCACTAAGCCATTATGCCAACTTTTAGGAAAAGATACAAAATTTGATTTTAATGAGGAATGCATTAAAGCATTTGAATTATTGAAAGAAAAATTAATCACTGCACCTATAATAGTCCCACCTAATTGGTAGAAATCATTTGAAATAATGTGCGATGCTAGTGATTATGCTATTGGAGCTGTTTTAGGACAAATGCACAACATAATTTTTAAAGTAATATATTATCCTAGTAAAAATCTAAATGATACTCAAATTAATTACACTACTTCTGAAAGAGAGTTATTATTTATGTCTATGCCTTTGATAAATTTAGACCTTACTTGATTGGAACCAAATGTATAGTGCATACAGATCATTTTGCTATCAAATACTTGATGCAAAAGAAGGATGCTAAACCAAGATTAATTAAATGAATACTTCTATTGCAAGAGTTTGATTCTATTGAAGTTGATAGAAAGGGAAATGATTATCAAATAGCTAATCATTTTTCTAGACTAGAAAAAGAAATATTAACGAATTTTATAAATGAAATTTTAGAAAATTTCCCTAATGAACAATTTATATAATATTGATGAAATAAATATACTGTGGTATGACGATATAGTAAATTATATAGTCAGTGATATTTACCAACATTTATACATAAAATAACAAAATAAAAAAACCTGAAAACCTTTAAAAATTGTGGAAATGACAAAATTTTGGAATGACCCATATTTATATAAATAATATAAAGATCTACTTATTAGAAGATGTGTGCTATGAGGAAACCTTATGAAGAAACTCAACAAATAATTAAAAGATGTGATGATTCTGAATTTGGACTGAATTTGGAGGACATTTTGGAGGACATTTTGGAGCAAATAGAACTACATATAAAATTTTGCAAGCTGGATTGTATTGGCCAACTCTTTTTAGAGATGTTAATGAATATATTAAAACATGCAATCGATGTCAGAGAGTAAAAAATATTTTTATTTTACCTACCATGAAAAATATATATAGTTTAAATAATTGCCTTTTTAAAATAAAAGGTTTGTTGATAAACAATACATATTGCTTATTTTCCCTATGGGTTCGATATTTAGGTCTTAATCAAAAAGTCTTATATTACTTGATAACAATACATATGTTTGCGTAGTATCCCACAATATATATAAATGAAAAAGTTAATTTCTTATTTTCTCCAGGATTATGTTTTTTATTCTGTTGGTAACTAAGGAAACATAAATGAAAAATATCATCAAAGACATTGTTATACTACTGCACATAAACAGTCGGGATCATCGAGCAGAGATATCAAATCATGAAATAAAATGAATTTTAGAAAAAGCTATAAATCCTTAAAAATTTGATTGGTCTGCTAGATATACCGCTTTATGGGCATAGAGAACTGCTTATAAAACTTTTATTGGAATGTCCCAATATAGCCTTATTTTTGTGAAAACATGCTAGTTACCAGTAGAATGTCACTTACCAGTAGAATTAGAGCATAAAGAATTTAATTTAAATCTAAAATATGCTAGTGAGAAAAGATTATTGCAACTTAATGAACTTGAGGAGATTAGAATGAAGTATATGATAATGCAAAAATCTATAAAGAGAAAATGAAAATATGACATGATCAAAAGATTATTAAGAAGAAGTTCAAACCTGGATAAGAAGTTTTATTATACAATACAAGATTGAGATTATTTCCAGGAAAACTGCAATCCAGATGGTTATGACCATTTAAAGTGATTAAAGTTTATCATTATAGAACTGTTGTTATTAAAGATCCTAAAACTATAAATAAATTTAAAGTTAATGGGCATCGATTGAAACATTATTATGAAGGATACATACCACAATTTAAAGAAGTTTTGATGTTAAGTCATGCTGATTAAACAATGGTACCTCAGGCTGACGACGTTAAACCAAGCGCTTTGTGGGAGGCAACCCATATATAAATCTATATATCTATATATTACTATTTTATTTTAATATGTGTTTTTTAGGAAATAATAATATTTTTGAATCCTACAAAATTTTATATATCATAATTAAAGACAAATATTAGTATTGGAGGAAAATTTGGAATTGAATTAAACAAAAAAATAAAATACGCGATTTTGGCCTCTGGAGCCTGCTAAATGGACCATGGCGCCGACAGCGCCATCGGGGGCGCCGACAGCGCCATCGGGAGCACCGACGATGTCCCGAGGAGTTTTGCGCGTTTGATGCAAATTCAGTGGAATTTGGCGGATTTCACTCCTAAATAACCGCCGAGAGGTGTTTTTAAATGCCTCAAAATTGCCTTGGATGACCAGAAACTTCCTAATTTTGAATTCCATGGCTTCCAATTCCAGAAATACTTTAAGGTATGGAGTTTTCAATAGAAGAAAATTTATCAGTTGTGACGCACAGAGATTATATGACATTATACGATAAATTCATTACGAAAAAGTGACTTATCAAGGAGAGAGGTATTGTCAATCATGGATTGAGTAATCCAAGTTCATAGATTGAGAAAATCATTATGCAGAGTCATTGGGAAGTTCGGCGCTACACTACCACTATAGTTATTGTACCAGTGATAAAGGAATTCTATGCTAGTTTACATCGAATTATCCAAGGAGTCGTCTTCGTTCGAGGTAAGGCTGTACCATTTACTCCGGCTCGAGTTAATGATTTGTAAATGATAGAAAATGTTCCAATATGTCATTACACAAATTTTATCCCAACATGAGATATGATGCAAGATGTATATAATTTTCTGATAGATGAAAATGATAATTGGGAAATAAGAGATGAGGGATACATTAGTTTTTCCGCTTCACCGCTTAATCCAATATCAAAATAATGACATTTCTTCAGATCTGCAAAATTACTCCTTACCATGAAGATTAGTAGAGCTACAAGAGAAAGTATCATTTTAAACTATTGCATTCAAATGGAAAAGCTCATTGATGTGGGATGAATTAATGGGTATTATTATGAATGGGCCAATATATGGACTGGGGCATCCTTCTACAATTTTCTTACTTTGCAGTCAATCTCAAGTTCCATATGAAAGTTGGGAGAAAGTTTTATTACCTTGGGAGCCCGTGATTCTCATTGATGATAATTATATTGAGAATGGAAATGAAGCATTAAATATTATTTTGGATCATTCCTCACATTCTTCAACACCATTAATGCCAAAAACAATTGGAAGTTCATTAGATTTGGAGAAGAAAATGAAGAAAATAGAAAGAGAAATTCAGAGTATTACGAATGCAATCGAAAATCTTAACTACCTTTTTGATCACCTAGATTGGAGGATGAAGGAGAACTTTGATCATACTGGAACAATTGAAGCAGGATTGGTGCAGATGCTCAAGAAAAATGGATGAATTTATGAAAATTCGACTGATCAATTCCCGTACCAACCCTTCTACAATTTGTACGTCCATTACCAATCTATGAGAGATATTAGAGGAAAAGAAAACACTGAAGATGAAGTAGAATAATTGAAGAAATTTGAATCTCTACTACTTTAGAGTAAATATGTATTTAATGTGATTGTGTGGATTTGATTTACTTTACTTTACTTAGCTTTAGAACTCTATTGACTTTGATTGTGTGTATAGTTTTGTGTTAGCGTTCTAATGTTGTGGCTTGATTTCGACGCAGAGCTATAATTTAGTTTTCTTTATGGATGTAAAAGTGTGATTAGAAAAATATATTTGTAAAAAGTGTATTTTCATATATAAAAGTTAGTTTGGCATTGTTTGTGAAAATGCTTATTTGTGAATTATTTTAAGATGAAAATTAGTGTTAAAAAAGACTAAATAGACATTGGAGTAAATTGAATGAAAATTGAAATTTAAGAAAATAGAAAAATGAATTTTTTGGCCATTGGCGCTGATGGCGCCAGCATGGGCGCCGACAGTGCCCTCAACCCTAAAACCACCCAAACACCTTAAAAATTTGTGATTTGCACAGCAAAACACCATTTTTACCTTTTAGTCACCTTTAACCTCTAGTTTTTGCATCTAGGGCTTGCTATTGCTTGGATTTGAGGCGATTTTAAGGTAAACAAAGTTTTTTCATCTTCTCTCAGTTTGGATTTCATCTTCTCTCGGTAAGAGCTACACTTTGAGCTCAAAATTTTTTATTTTCACCAAGGATTTATCTTACATTGCCGAGATCCGAAATTTGAAATTATTTTGGAAAATTTTGAGAAAACTTTGGTGAAGAACTCTTACTTAGTAGATTTAAGTTTCAAACGTTCCACATTGTGATTTTTTAAATTTTTGGGAATTTATTTGGATTTTATCAAATTTTCTTATATTTACCATGACACCAAGAATGAGCAAAAGAAAGAGAAATGTAGATTTTGATGATTAAAAGTTTGTCAATTACAAAGCCAACATCTGCTTCAATAGTCTACTTACAGCTAAAAAAGTAATTCCGGATCAAGGATTTAAAAATCTGAGTGGAGAGGTTGAAAGATTAATCAATGATCGACAGTGGGATAATTTTTGTTACTTTACTGCCGAGGCTATTATTGGTGTAATTATGGAGTTCTATGCCAATTTTAAGGAGACATCTGAAGACTATGTGTTTGTTCATGGAAAAATGGTGGAGTTTACTCCAAGGAAAATTAATGAATTTTATCAGTATAAGTTAGAAGATGTATATAGCTGCCAGTACAAATCATTTTCTACTATGAATGAGGCCTCGAATAAAGTTATTTCTTTTCTTACTGATAGAAGAGGAGCTTGGAAGGCAAAGAATGGGGTTAAGATAAACTTTCCTCTTTCTATGTTAAATGTAGTATCTAAGGTCTGACACTACTTTATTTCTGGAAAAATAATACAAACAAATCTTCATAGTGAGGTTACAAAGGATAGAGCCATCTTGAACTTCTGTATCCAACATATGAGAAGGATAAATGTTGGCTTTATTAGTTATAGTATTTTTTATATTGGCTTTATTAGTTATAGAAACACTCGATCTATTGCTTTTGAAGAGACTACTAGTGGTTTAGCACACCCTGCTCTGATTTTCACAATATGTGAATAGATAAGAATTGATTTTAGAACGGATGAGGAGAGGATTTAACCTCTAAAACCTATTGGACCTGCTAATATAATGACTTATGAATCTCATGTTGGATGGAGATCTGGAAGTAGTATCGGGGATATTCCTTCTACTTCAAGTACTACTTCTAGTACCCCTACTATCCAAGAACTTATGGAGCAGATGATGATCCAACAGAGAGATATCTTGAGAATGGAAAGTAGAATGTAAAATATGGAGGTCAGAAATGCAAACAATGATGATTTGACAAGACAGAAGTTTGAATATGATGTTGCTTATGATGATGCGATGGTCATATATATGAGGGGTGATTACTTTGTTCAGTTTCCTACTCACTCTGTTTTTACCCCATATCAACAGCAAAATTTGGATGTGGAAGAAGAAGAAGAAGATGATGATGATTGGTGATGCTTTAGTTAGATTTTTTTTTAGTTTATGTTTGGTTGTACTTTTTTGTTGAGACTGTTTGTTTTTAGAGTATAACACTTTATTTTAAATGTTATGTTGAATTATGAACTGTAGATTTATGAGACTATTTTTACATTGGGAATCATTTTGGTATTGTTGCTAGCTTTTAGTACTTTGTTGGATGTATTTGTAGTTAACTCTTTCTCAACAAATTTTAATATGTATTATGTGTATGTAATGTTTTACTGTTGACCTCACTTTTGGTTGAGGTCTAG
>NW_018165316.1:26186-27399 GCF_001263595.1 Phalaenopsis equestris | reverse complement strand
CTATCCAGATATAGTAATGCTCACATAAAAAAAGGAAAATAAAAAGAAAAGAAAAAAAAATGATCCTGAAAAAGAAAAGAAAAGAAAAAGGATTAAAAATGATCCTGAAAAAAGAAAAGAAAAGAAAAAGATGTGAGGAGAAGCTCGAGGAGATGCATAATTAAAAATTGGCTTCACTTGAATCAACTTGAAGAAGAAAGCTTGACTACATTTTCTAAACTTATATTTCAGTATTAGCATATTTACTAGTAAAGTTTCTTGAAGTTCTTTTTCATATGGATATTCTAAGTGGGTTTAATATGAATATGTTGCAATTTTCCTTGAAAGAATAGGGAATCAGAAATCTTAGACTTGACTGCTAGATATTCTTATACCTTTAATATTAACTGGAGTTATTTTACATTTTTCTTAAGTTATGCTATTGTATTTAGTGGACTAAAATATAGAAATCTAGAAGTTAAAATCTTTGTCATGAGTCATATTTTTATGTAGTAAAGGAATTACTTGAGGACAAGTAACATTTAAGTTTGGAGGATTTTTATACACCAAAAATATATGCATTTTTAGACCCATATTTTATACTCATTTTTGGTGATATTTCACTTTAAAGGAAGGCGTTTTCATGTCTTATTGCAGGTAGTTGATTTTTAAGACTTGGAGTAAAAAAGAAGCAAAAAAGATGAAATTTGGAATCAAAATGGAGTTTTTGAAAAATTGTTCAGTGCCAGTCAAAATGGAGTTTTTGAAAAACAGACTGGGCGCCGATGGCGCCGTTTGACAGAGAACACAGATTTAATTAGATGGTCACTGGCGCCGACGGTGCCAGTGTCGGTGCAGACCCTGTTTCTAGAAGATTCGATGAATTTAGATGCTTTTTGAAGAGTTTTTTGATGCATCTATTGGAAAACTGACCTTAGGCTCTATTTAGAGCCGAAATTGATCAGAAAAGTCGTTCTTTGCACTCCTCCGCTCGCTCTTGGTCTTCCTTCACATCTCTTTGCCCCCTTTGTGCCATTCCACTCCATTAATCATTTATTTTCTTTATAGTTTTTAATTTGTGTGGTGAGATTAAGTGTGAATTACTCTTTAAGAATGTTGGACAGGGAGAGAAATGAGAAATTTTTTTTCCTACACTTCTTAACAGAGGATACAAGGGATTTACTTTGAGAAAGAGTTTCAGATAAGTGTTGGAGTTTCAGATAAGTGTTGTTTT
>NW_018165316.1:15733-26152 GCF_001263595.1 Phalaenopsis equestris | reverse complement strand
AACTTCCTTTTATATATGAAATTTGTGTTTTGTTATATCTTTCTCATGAAGTCTGAGTAGTTTTCTTTATCTTTCTCTCCACCCTGAGATATGGTGAAATGAAGAGATATTTTGGATGTGTCAATGTAAAAATATAAAAGAATTTAAAATAAATTGTGATCGTTTTCCAACTCCACTCTTAATTTAATTTTTTATCTGGCTAATTGAATTGTTAAAATATGTTGTGAAACATATGATCTGGGAAATGGAGTACGAGTTCCACAACAAAGTGAGAATAACATTTAAGTCTATGAAGGAGTATTTTGTTCATGGAATTAAGTGCAAATAAACATGAAAATATTCATTGTTGGGTGTAGAATTGGAGACTTCTAGGGTGACAGACTAAAAATCCATAATTTGATCTTAGTGTTTAAGAACTGAAGCGATAGTTAACCTTCAGGGGAAGGGAAGTGGGAGCTCTGGAGTGGGAGCCAGTATGCTCCTAGCCTAGCCATGGATTTAGGGACTAAACCTAAGATTAACCAATAATTTTCTATAACATTGAATCAGGGAAGAGAATTAAAATTGCTCCTATTTTGCACAATAAAAAATTAAACCATTTATCTCATCTCATTTCACCAAAAACTCATTATAGTGGGAAAGATGCTTTTTAGTGGGAAAGTAGTGGGAAAGATGCTTTTTCATATAAGAAAACTTTATCACATAAACATAGTTTAATAGTTACTATTTTAAACTTTGTATTTAAATTTTGCTAGTTATGAATAATTTAATTTTGATAGTATTTAAAACATTTGAAATTAGTGACAGTAATTTCATTGTATTTCTGTAAATTTTCTGGTTAATTTATCATCTCAAATTTAAACCTTCATCGTGGGATTGATATTTGGGACTTAAATAGAAAGTCTTTAAATAGTTTGGGACTTAAATAGAAAGTCTTATTTTACTTGATAATGATACGTATACTTGCGTAGAATCTCAACATTAAGTGGTTAACTTTATTATTCATAAAATATCACATCAAATTTTTAACATCATTGTAAAGAAGAGTCAACTTTATAAATTTTACACAACTATATTTTCATCGGGATCACTCACTAAGCCACAGACAGAGAATAAGTCTCTCATAGTCCCAAATGAGTAGCGACTCATAGGAAATCGAGGCTTGTGAAACAATGAGGACTTTTTGTAGGAAACATCCCACCACTTCAAGGCCAGATTGAGTCGTAAGGGCAAATAGTAAATCACTTCAACCTAAACAGGTAGTGACTTATTAGCTAAGTGAAGCTTATCAAATGACATAAAAAAAATGTCACAGGAGCTACAAGGCTCAACAGAAGTAAAAAAAAGGAAAGGAGAGAGATATTCTAATATGGTAGAGAAAGTCAGGTCAGGACATCATGGATCCTTTATCCCAAGTTATTTGAATCCCAAGTCTATCTGATATAGAACGTAATCAACCCAACTCAAATGGAGGCTTTTTTATCAGCAATCCATGATTTGCATCATCTAAAGAAATTCAGTAGCCCTAAAGTCAAGAGAAAAAAACTTTACTCCTATATCTTCAAGGTAAGATTTTGTAGAGGTGTGACTTACACTTGCCAAACAAAAGTGACAAGCTGCCTCCAAGAAAGGAAAGAGAGACCGAGCTTATCAGGCTAGCACATGATGTATCCTTTAGCATGATCAAATTTCTTTACATTTAACACTTGTTTTTTATGAAATTAATGCATTTTTATCTTTTTATTGCAGGTATAATAAGTAGAACACATAGAGCGATCAAAGAATGAAGCAAAATGGAGTCCAACAAATTGGAGCCTAGGAACCATATTTTTTGGCACCAATGAACTGCCTAGTAGCACTGTGGTGCAAGCTTCTGGACAACTAGGCACCAGTGCCTCCTAGGCAATCTGAGAAGGTGGCGCCTAAGCACTACGGACTGGGCGCCAAGGTACTAGTACCTGTCAGAATAGTTCTTGTAGTTATTCAACATGACGAGGGGAGCTATTTGATGGTTTTTGACACTTAGAGAAGGCACTCTTGGCCTCTTTGAACCCTAAAAAACCTAAGGAGGTCAAGAAGTCATAGCTAGATCTAGGGCTTGTCGATCTTCATTTTTCTTAATAGATTGTTGAGGAGTATCATTTCAACATTGCAGGGAGCACTTGGATACATTTTGCAAGGACTTTTCATCTCTTTTCAAAGGAGAAAAGCTAAGTATCATGTTACTATTTGCCTTTTACTTGTTGTAAACACATATTTAGTAGATTTTCTTAGTCTAATGATGAGGATTTCCATGGTGTTCTTCATGTTTTATGAATAGATTTCTTTTACCTTTCTCTTATGATGAATAAGTACGATTTTTAGGATGTGTAGAATGCTTTTAGAATTGGTTTTTAATATCAATGTGATGAGTATTCCTTTATGCTTCATTTGCTGTTCATAATTTTCATATGAATTGTTAAAATTCATGATGATCCAGTAGGGCTTAGAAGAACAATGGAAGAACAACTATAGTATTCACATTGTTTTATAGGCTATATAGAAGTAAACTATAGGCAATGCAATGGGTTCAATCTATGGTTTAAGGAATTAAAACTAGGTTAACAAACTTCTTTACACACCCAAAAGAGCGTAAACAAGATATATGCTCATATTTGTTACTAGCCACAATAGCAATTCATAGTATTTTATCCTACAATCCACTTATGCAATCATAAGAGAAAGATAACTTTTATATATTGAAATTCTCCAAACCAATTGACCTAGTTAGGTTTAACTTTATACTTAGTGCTGTAATTTAGAAGTAGTTGTTAGAAATACTACCTTAATTGACATTCCAAACTAAGACCTAAACGTAGTAGACTAGAACTTTGCTTGAAGGATTAGTTATCTCCTTCCCTGCGGGATCGACAATCAAAACTCAATAGATCCATATATTATGAAAGTGATACATGCACTTGCATTAGAAATGCCAATGTTTATGGAAAAGTTGAATTTAAGAATCTGATCAAGTAGCTTAGGAACAACAAGCTCTCTAGTAACGTTGCAAGAGAATTGAATTAGCATTTCTTGAGTTATGCTCATGCAAGCCGACCAATTTTTAAACCAACCTGAAGGTCAACCAAGAAACTAAAGTGCAGTTTTAAAATCTTGGGATATTTTAATCCTAAATTTTGATTAATCTTAAAATTAAACTAGAATTTTTAAAGATTTAAAATCTTAGGTCATGAAGAGCCTAAATTGCATTTCATGATTAATCATAGACAAACCACACATAAAAAAAAGGCAAAGCGAATTTCAAGCACACAACAAAAAAGTAAAGGGCATGCCAAATAATATAGAATAGACCTATGCTGATAGAGACTGTGACTCGAGGAATGAGTGTGCCAAGAAGGCAGTTACTCAAAAGTGAGTGTGCTGAGAATGAAGTGACTCGGGATTGAGTGTGTCGAGGAGGTAGTGACTCTGGAGTGTGCTAAAAAGGCATTGACTTAGAAGTGAGTGCACTGAAGAGGCAGTGACTCGGGAGCAATTACAACAGTATGCAGTGGTTCCATAAAAGTAGAGGTGTGATTCTTGTTAGGGAGAATCACACATGTTAAAAAATTGTGTGTGAACTCATTGGGGAGAATCACACCAGTGAAATGAGTGTGTGTGAACAGGGACTCAAGCACGCCTCAAGTACGTAACACATGATCATGTATAATGCAATGCAAGTGAACATGCAGGGGTGAACAAGTGTATGTGTTTGCACAAAATAATGTTTTGCATACTTGAGTTGCATTTGAGTGTGAAACACTCACTTCCCTTATGTGTGATTCACTCTAGTATAACCCTTGAGCTAATGCCACCACGATATGCTCAAACCTTTGAGCCAATGCCTCTAAGGTATGCTCACAGTTTTAAGTCAATGCTTTCACAGTACACTCACCCGCTTGAGCCAACACCTCCACGATATAGTCACACCTTTGATAAAGTCTCCATGGTGTGCTCACACTTTGAGTCAATCCCTTTGTGATACACTAACCACCTTTGACCCAATGCTCATGTGATGCACTCACTCCTTTGAGCCAATGAATCTACGGTACACTTACACTTTTGAGTCAATGCCTTCGTGGTATAACCACATCGTTGAACCAATACCTCCATGATACACAGACACCTTTGCGCCAATGCATTCTCAGTACACTCACCAACTTGAGCCAATGGCTGCATGTTATGCTCACACCTTTGAGTTAATGCTTCTACACTACACTCACACTTTTGAGTCAATGCTTTCATGGTATGCTTATACCTTTGAGCCAATGCCTCTACAGTACTCTCACACCCTTGAGTCAATGCCTCTACAATATGCTCACACCTTTGAGTCAATGTATTTTTGGTACACTCACCCCTTTGAGCCAATGCCTCCACAATACACTCACACTTTTGAGTTAATGCCTTCACGGTATGCTCACAACCTTGAGCTAATGCCTCTATGGTATGCTCACTCACACCCTTGAGCCAATGCCTCCATAGTAAGTTCATGCCTTTGAGTAAATGCCTTGGTGGTATGCTCACACACTTGAGCTAATACCTCTATGATATGCTCACACCCTTGAGCCAATGTCACTATGGTATGCTCATACCTATGATTTAAGGGATACACGGTGCACTCATTACCACTTAGATGTATATCTTCTTGCATTTGTGTTTTGCATGCGTGCTTGATAGTGAGTCAAGCTCAATAAGCGAGTGATCTGATGTAGGTCATGATGCTTTAACGAGCGTTGTTTGTTGGGTAGATCCTGACGAGCAATGAGAGTTATTTCATTGGGATCGACACAATTATGACTGTGCTAAGGATCTAAAGGGATCTAACTTATGTCACCTTACATGTTAGTCTGTAATTAATGAAATTATTTTAAAATAAAAAACATATATACTTATTTTTCTATTTATGATATTCCTCATAATTTTTAAATTATACAAATAGAAAGTTAGGTTGCTGTAAAGACAAGTCTTTTAAAAATTTATCCTGAGTGACACCCTTTGGATCCCTTGGATCTTTAGGACGAGACCAATGTGGTGACCCCATCAGAGTCATACATATCCAAAAACTTTACCGTAAGCCTAGTTCGAACACTCTCCTTTAGATTGTGAGTTAGGCTAGGGTTAGGCTGTCAGGGAGTAATTTTGGCACTTGACTATTGTTCTGTGTTGGCTTGATTGTCCTAACCAGCTGTTGTTTTCTGCTTGGGCTTTTATTGTGCTTACATGTTGACCATATTTTTGTATGTGCAATAGTATATTTGGTAAGTTTTTCTTGCAGGGAGCTATGCTTATATTACACACACACGCTCGTGCGCGCGTAACTGGGAGGAGCATGAAATGATTTTGTTTAAACCCTTTCTTATAGGTGTCGCTTAGCTCCTCTCGCCATGCATGACTCATATGCATTGCATGTTAACTCGTGCTAACATTTTATGTGGACTGAATCATTTTTTCTCTTTTATCATATATTTCATAGAGTCTTAGGATCGAGTCTGTATCAGAAATAAGGTACAGACGCAAGTGTTGAGGCATACTACACATTGAATCACATGATAAAGGAGCAAGATCAGTAGGCTCATGTTCTATACCTTATGTTCAAATTTATATTCTTTTATAGATATAGGACCAGATATGTTTATGCGGTGCTTGGACGCTTTTTCTACTTTTTCTAGGATATTTAGCTGACCCAATGGCACTGACCTTTTCTATATTTTATTTGACATGCTTTTACTTTTTTGTTACAGCTTGGATGCTTGAAATTGCAATTACATCTTTTTTCATGCTTGGATGCTTTTACTCGCTATTTGATCGAAAGGGGCGCTGAGTAGACATGGATCAGTTATGTGAGCCAGAGTTATAATTTATCTTACATGCCATTGGTACAAGGTTATAAGAATAGCCCAAGTTAAGGCTGCAAAGGCTAGGATGTCAAAATTGGTTGTCCTACGCAGTGGATTAGACTATAATGAAGGTATACTCAAAAACATTCTTCATAGATTATAGTGAAGTGACCTTCGCAGAGTATTCCTCAAGAATGCGTAAAGTAGTTCTTGTTGATAAAAATTGTGGTAATCCAATCCTATACAGGGTATTTTCATTAAGAACCTGAAAAGAGGAATTCAATGAGGATAATTTTTTAAATATATAAACTTCCCGATCGAGCATAGAAATACTATACAAGGAAGATGTTATAGCTAATGCAACATGCCTTTCCTAACAAGATGATAGAAATCACCTGTGTGTCTCAGAAGAAATCAAAGGAAGGCTAAACATAACATAATAATATGCTCAGAGTGATTAACCTTCAAGCTAAACCATATTAAAAAAAGGATGTACACCACACTCTTTTATAATTAGTGGAATAAGCATGTATCTCTCATTCACATGAGATGAAAGGGACATGCGTTGTTGTCACTAATGAAGAGTAGGATTCTTATTTCTGGACCCTGCATAAAGTGGGTTGTTAGAAACCACGATAAGAGAGGGGGTGGCTTTCTCTCACATGTAAATATTGTGAATTTTAAGTGATATTTTGAAAAATGCAAGGTAATCATGACAACTAGTTCACATAATAAAGAGATATTAGAGAATGTGTTTTCTCTTTTGCTCAAAATCATATTACAATGTATAAAAGATTTGATCATCAAATTTCTAAGATATGATGAGTACATCAATAACTATCTTCAGGTACTGCCCATTTATAGGGGGCATTGGATGAGATATGTCAACAACAATCAACAAGTAGGCTCCTCTTCTGTAGAGTTTATCAATCATGAATGACACTTCCTATATGGAATCAAACTGGTCGTGTGATACAACAAAATAATAAGTTGTTTTAAGTATATATTTTATGCTTTTTTTTAGTGATATTGCACTTTAAAGAAGGGTATTTTCATGTTTTTGTTGCAAGTATATCAAATTTAGACATTTGGAGCAAAAGTAGCAAAAAGGACGAAATTTGGAGCCAAAACAATGAATTTTGAGATTCTGGCGCCTGAAGTGCCAGAATTGGCGTCTGAAGCGCCAGAATTGATGCCTGAAGTGCCATAACTGGTGCCTGAAGCGCCACTTTACAGAGAGTTGGCTCCTGAAGAGCCATAATTGACACCTAAAGCATCATTTGACAGAGACCTGGCGCCTGAAGCTCCAGATTTGGTGTCTGAAGTGCCAAAACCCAGAATAGCGTGGACTTAAGCAAGTTGGCACCTGAAGCGCTAGAACCAGCGCCTGAAGCGCTAGAGAAAACTTTTTTACGGATTAAGGTGGTTCGGGATAAATTTTGCGTGAATTTTGAAAGGGGCACTTATTCTAAACACCCCATGGAGTGATTTAATGTATCCGGACACTTTGAAAGATTCTTTTATGAAGGGATATGTCTCTTAGTTAAATAAACATGTCTTTTGAATTCAAAAGACTTGACTTTTGGAAAGAATTTTTGAGGGAATTTTGAATTCATTTTGAAGGGAGATGAGGGCTTGAAAATAGGAGTAGAGGAGAGGCGTGAGGGAGAGTTCGAAGAAGGCAAGAGAAAGAGAGAGAAAGAGAGAGAGAGAGAGAGTCAATGGCTTGGAGATATTCTTCAAGAATTTTAAGAGGAGAGGGAAGACGAGAGATTCCTTCTTCATTACACTTTTAAGAGAGAATTGAGAGTGCTTGTGAAGAGGAAAAGTGCTTGAAAAGAACTTCTAGGGATTTGCTTAAGAAGGATTGTGAGATAAGTTGTGTTCTTTTATTTCTTTATTTTGTAAACTTGTTTTAATATATGAAATCTGTCTTTTATCATATAATTTTCATGAATTCTGAGTAGTCTTCTTTATCCTTCTCCCTACTTTGAGACATGGTTGTGTGAAGAATTGATTTTGTTTTATACAGTCTTAAATATAAAAAAATTGTGATGATTTGAACTCCGATCTTCATTTACTTCTCGACCTGACCAATTGAAATGTTAAAATGTGTTGAGAAATATATATTCCGAAAAGGCTATGATTTCTATAACATGGAGAAAATCACATTTGATTCCATGGAAGAAGATTTCATCCATGGGGTTAGGTGCAAATAAATAAGAAAATATACTTTGTTGGACGCAGAATTAGAGATTTTAAGGTGATAGACTAAAATCCCCAATTTGGTCCAGTTGATTGGAAACTAATGCAAGATTATCAGCCCTCAAGTGAGGGATTAGTGGGAGTGGCAGCCGATATCCTCCCCCCCTAACCACGAAATTAGGGACCAAGCTTTGGATTAGTCAATGTTCTTTATGCACTTGGAAGAGGGTCAAGAATAGGATTGCTCCCAGTTGATACAAAACAATTCATAAAACAATTCATATATAATTTCTAAATGATTTTAATTTCTTCACAATCCATATACTCGTTATAAAAGGGAAGGATGCTTTTCTTAAATTTAAACTCTTCATCACAAAAACTTTGTTTAGTTTTCGAAAATTTTAGTTTTGAAAGTTTAGCAATTAGTTTAATTAACTTAGTCTTTTAACTGCATTTTATTTAACATTCACTCATTTACTCTAGATTTGAATTTCGTACTTCATTTTTATAGTTTAAATTGTAGCTTATATTATAATCTTAAGAATTTACTTGTAAGCATTTCCAACTTCCCTGTGTGATCGATATCTAGGATTCCATTAGAGTCATTTATTACTTGAGTGATACATATACTTGCATTATTTTTAAGGGATTTTAGCAATTTAAAGATTTTAAAAGATAAAACTATTTTCACTAAAGTTATTTTTGTTGGGATTAAATTGCATATTTACCAATTGTATCTACTGTGTGTATTTTGTAATATTGAAAAATATTCACAAAAATAACACACTAAATCCGTCGGCATCAAGTTTTGGTGCTGTTGCCGAGGAGGTAACTAAAAGTAGTAATAAGTTATTTTTATAATTTAATTTATTTTATCTAAACTAAAAAGAAGAGTGTTTGTAGTTTAGTTTGAATATTTTCATATTTTAGTGTATTTTCTTATTTTAAAGTACTTATTGTGTTTGTTTATGTGTGGTGTAAGATCTAAATATTTAGTACCTTACGATTCAGAATTAGAAAGAACAATTAGAAAAATTCAAAAATAACAAAAAGATCATTTTTAGCAAAATGAATTAGTAATGCTGGAAATGAAAATGAACATCATCAGAGACCTTTAAGAGATTATCCTAATCCTACAGTAGATGAAATTCATTTGAGTATACAAAACTCTGTTATAGCTGCCAATTCATTTGAGTTTAAACCTGCTATTATCCAAATGGTGCATAACAATCAGTTTGGAGGATCACCAACTGAAGATCCTAACTTACACCTTGTTAGTTTTCTAGAATTTTGTGCTACTTTTAAATATGATAGAGTGTTGAATGATGTTGTTAGACTTAGATTTTTTCCTTTTTCATTTAGGGATAATGCTAAGATGTGGTTAAACACGTTAGCGTCTGGATCTGTCAAAACTTGGGGAGACTTATCACGAGACTTATCAACTTATCACAAAAAAAAATTATCTAAATATTTCCCACCTTCAAAAACTACTAAGCTTAGAAACGATATTACATCTTTTATTCAGTTTAAAGGGGAGCCAATTTATAAAGCCTGGTAAAGATTTAAAGTTCTCCTTAAAAAGTGACCACACCATGCATTGCCAGATTTGTTAATAATTCAAACTTTTTATTATGGATTAGTTGGATCTCTTAGATCAATAATTGACGCAGATGCTGGTGGATCATTGATGCCAAAACCATTCGATGAAGCATATTCTTTAATTGAAGATATGACTACTAATCTCAACTTTATTGACATTACTACGAAGTATGTGTGGTTATATTTTCAACTTTCCTTATTAATATTTATTCCTTTACAATGCCGCCAAAAAATTAACTCTGAAGCAAATAAGTGTGCAACTAATATATCTAAATATTGGGATGCTACGCAAGTATACATACTCTTATCAAGTAATATAGGACTTGTTGATTAAGCGCCGAATATTGAACCAATCAGGCTTTGGATAAGGACAAATTTTGAAGGGATGCTTAGGCAACTCTTGGGAAAACTCATCCACAACTTTAAGAGAAGATTTTGACCGAAAATTGGAGCGAGCCAGAAGACTTTAGAGTTCCTGGAGGTTAGAAAGGTTCCATTAGTGTGTAAAAATTGTGAGGAATTCTTCAAGAGATTGTAAGAGTGGAGGGAGATGAATCAGGGTTATTGGAGCAAAATGATGCAAAAAGGAGCGAATTTAGAGTGAAAAGGACAAAAATGTGCAGAATTGAACTAGGGGGCCGACGACGCCATCGACCCCGCCGATGGCGAGATTTTCCCGAGACTCCAGAATTAATTCATTAAGAAGGTCCGTCGACAGCACCCTCGAGGCCGCCCGAGGGGG
>NW_018165316.1:13884-15038 GCF_001263595.1 Phalaenopsis equestris | reverse complement strand
TGGAAGTTGGGTGCAAATAAATAGGGAAATAATATTATCGGGCGAAGAATTGGAGATTTTAGAGTGACAGACTAAAATCCCCAATTTGGTCCTATCATTTAGGAGTTGAAGTGTAGATGTTAGCCCTCAGGCGAGGGGAATGTGGGAGCTCCAAAGTGAGAGCTGGTATCCTCCCAGCCTAGCCACAGATTCAGTAAACAAGCGTAGGATTAGTCAATGTTCTTTATGCCTGGACCAAAGGGTAAAGAATATGTAGCTCCTATTTGGCATAATATAATTTGAATTGATTCACTTTATCCATTCACTATAATTACTTGACAAGGAGAAGGATGCTTTCTTATATATTGAATATCACATTCGTACCTTCATTAGTATATTTAGTTATTTAATAGTTTTTAAAATTACACATTTATTTCAATTGCCTATTAGTGACAGATAAGCAAATTGAACTTCGTTGTTGTGATTAAAGTATTGTTTTTCTAAAATCTTAGTTCGTAGTTCTAAACTTACTCCCTATGGAGCGATACGTATACTTGCGTTGATAAGTGTAACTCTGCAATTATTGAATATTTATTACGTCCATATTTATCTTATATTTTTAAACATATATAAAGTCGCAGTCAAGTTCTCGGCACCATTTCCTGGGAGTGAGTAACAAAAATCACAATTAGAGTAACAGACCATTTAGGATTATTAGAAAATTTTTACTTTAATTGCAATTTATTTTCATATTTAGTTAACTATTTTAATATGTACTAATTTTAAGTTTTATGCGTAAATTTAGACCTGAAAATTTTATACCTTACGATTCAGAATTAGAACGCACTGTTAAAAAAATTAGAAGATTGAGAAGAGAACCTAAAATTCTGATACAATGGAGAACAACATGAACAATCAAGGAATAGAGAATGAACACCAACCTAGACCCCTACAAGATTATGCAAATCCTACAGCAGATGAAATTCACTTATCTATCCAGAATCCTAATGTAGCTGCTAATTCATTTGAGCTTAAACCTGTTATTATCCAAATGGTACAAAACAATCAATTCAGAGGTACACCAAATGAAGATCCTAACTTACACCTCGCTAGTTTTTTAGAACTGTGTGCTACTTTTAAATATGACAGAGTCTCAAACAATGCTGTTAGACTTA
>NW_018165316.1:10636-12811 GCF_001263595.1 Phalaenopsis equestris | reverse complement strand
GTAGAAGCTTTAGAGCAGATGCCCAATTATGTGAAATTTATGAAAGATATTCTGAACAAAAAAAGGAAGTTCACGGATAACGAAACTGTTGCACTTAGCAAAGAGTGTAGTGCAATTATTTAGAAAAAGCTTCCTGAAAAATTAAAAGATCCTGGTAGTTTCATGGAATCAATTTTAGAAGTTGGATTTTATTGGCCTACTATCTTTAGAGATGTTTATAGATACATAAAAACTGGTGATCGATGTTAACGAGTGGGCAATATATCTAGAAGAAATGAAATGCCTCTAAATGTCATATTAGAAGTTGAGATCTTTGATGTTTGGGGATTAGATTTCATGGGACCATTTATTCCATCATTTAGGAACTTATATATATTAATTGCTGTAGACTACATTTCTAAGTGGATTAAAGCACAAGCAAAATTATTCATAGAATCTCTACTGCCTATCATCCGCAAACTAGTGGGTTAGCTGAAGTTTCTAATAGAGAGATTAAACAAATACTTGAAAAGACTGTAAACCCTAATAGAATAGATTGATCCACTAGACTTGATACCACATTATGGGCTTACAGGACTGCTTGCTTATAAAACTCCTATTGGAATGACTCCTTACAGACTAATTTTTGGAAAAACTTATTACTCACCAGCAGAATTGGAGCATAAAGCATATTGGGCGATTAAAGAATTCAATTATAATTTGAAAGATGCTGGTAAGAAGAGATTGTTACAATTAAATGAATTGAAAGAATTAAGAAATGAGTCTTATAATAACGACAAAATTTATAAGGAAAAACTAAAGTCATGGCATGATCAGAAGATTAACCAGAAGAACTTTGAACCAGGACAAGAAATTTTACTTTACAACACAAGGCTGAAATTATTCTCTGGAAAATTGAAGTCTCGTTGGTTAGGACCATTTATTGCTGGTTTGGACCCTTTACTGTGACTCAAGTTTATACTTACAAAACTATTGAAAATGAAGATCAGAAGATTGGAAATAGATTTAAAGTAAATGGATAAAGATTAAAACCATATTTTGAAGGTAAAAGACCACATTTTAAAGAGGTTTTAATGATCAGTCAACCTGAATGACACCTGAATAAGTCGGGCTGACAACGTTAAACCAAGCACTTATTGGGAGACAAACTATATTTATCTTTACTTTTATTGTGATTATAGTAGTTATCGCAATTATAGTAGTTTGTATTTGAAATTATCGTTAGTTTGTGGTAGTATTAAGCTCTACAACTCTTATTTACCCTTGAATCATCATAAAAATTGGATCCATAAAGAAAAATTGGAACGCATTCGGACTAGAGCGAAACTATTCAATTTTTCCTTGGGTGTCGACGGTGCCATTGACACCGCCAACGACGTGTTTTTCCCGAGAGTCCATGAAAAATAAATATAGAGGCTCACCAGAGAGGCTCACCGCCGGCGCCCTCGACCCCGCTGACGGCAAGACCGGCGAGATGGCGGTTTCTTGTGTTCAAATGGTGGTTTTTGGCAATTTTTGGGTGGGAGTTATCCTTTTAAACTCTGAAATTTGATTCCTAGTTCATATTTCCCCCCCAAAATGAAGTGAAACTCCACCAATTTCATTCTTATGGCATCCAATTCCCCTGATAATCCTAAAATGCAAGTTTTCAATCGGCGAAAGTTTATTAGTGCGGAAGCGCAGCGAATCTTCAACAAGTTACTGACGAAGAAAAGATTGATCAAGGAACGAGGATTTATAAATCGTGGATTGAATAATCCCACAACAGCAATCGAAGAAACGATAGTGCGGCGAAGATGGAAGTGTTGTGCTACACTACCGCCGCCGCGGTTGTTCCTGTGGTAAAAAAATTTTATGCAAATTTACATGGAATGAACCAGAGAGTTGTTTATGTGCGAGGAAGATGGATCACTTTCACTCCTGCACGGATCAACGAATAATACATGATAGATAACATTCCTTCTGCCATTATTTCAAATTTTTCCCAACAAGAAACCAGATGAATGAAATTTACCAATATTTAACAGACGAAACTGACGACTGGGAAACAAGAGAAAAAGGGCATGTTAGTTTTTCTGCGACACTCCTAAATCCCGTTTTGAAACATTGGCACCTTTTTATTTCTGCAAAACTTTTACCGACAATGAAGATCGGTAAATATTCTAAAGAAAGTGC
>NW_018165316.1:9609-10578 GCF_001263595.1 Phalaenopsis equestris | reverse complement strand
GGTTTTGGGCCTGATCGTTCATGGATCAACTTATGGGCTTGGACACCCTTCCACTATTTTCTCACTTTGCAGTCAGTTCCAAGTGTCCTACAAAAATTGGGAAAAGGTACTTCTACCTTGGAAGCCTTTGGACCCAACTGAGAGATTCCCAACTTTTAATGATGAAAATGACATGACCATTATAGTAGATCAATCATCTCAGAATTCACTACCAGTTCAACCCTTAATTCCTGATAAGACTCTGGTGATCCTGCGTAGAATCAAGAAATTGGAGGAGATACAAAATGTAATGAATGCAATTAATAATATCTCTGATTTCTTCGATCATCTAGACTGGAGGATGAAAGAACATTTTGATAATTTTGGACATTTAGAAGATAGTTTGATACGACTAATGAGGAGGATGAAATTTTTCCATTCCGACCCTTCTACAACCTCTTCGTTCATGTGCAATCAATGGGTGATCTCAGAGGAGAATGTAGTATGGAGAATCCAGTATTGAGTCTGATGAATAGTAGATTTATATTACTACCTATCTGTCTATCTATGTAATTTGAACTTTGTATTTTTTTTGCTTTAGAATTATGCTCTTAGATCTCTATATAGTTGAGACTAACATGGGATGTTTTGTTTTCAGCATTTTGAGTGTTGTAGCTTGGATTGCAACGCTGAATTAATGTGTTGAGGTTGAGAAAATACCAAAATTAAGTGTGTTATGTACCCCTTGGAATTTATATATAAATGTGATGTTTTGTCTTGTGAAAGTTTATATTTGCTAAGTACATCATTTAGTCACTTAAAATTATGTCTATAATGATTAAACAGATGTCATTTAGGCTTGGAATTGATCAAAATTGTAAAAAATTGGAATTTAGACAAAATCAATAGCACCCCCCGACGGCGCCCTAGACGCCACCGATGGCGTCCTAGACGCCGCCGACGGCGAGGTTTTCCCGCGACTTAGGATTT
>NW_018165316.1:8651-9547 GCF_001263595.1 Phalaenopsis equestris | reverse complement strand
GGAGGCAATTTCAAGGCTTTTTGACACCGGATTTGATCATCTTTAGGTAAGAGCTTCACTCCAAGCTAAAAATATTTGATTTCCACCATGAATTTCTTCCACATTGAGGAGATCTGAAAAATTTGGGAATGTAAAAAAATTTGGGAAGAGGTTCATGGATCTTATTGTTGAACTCTTAGAATTACTATTGGAAGCCATGATTTACATATTTGAAGTAATTTGTGGAATTTTTTTATAATTTGATTAGATAAAAATGGCTCCACGACAAAAGAGACGGGTTGAGTTCGATGAGTCTCGCTTCGTCAATGTAATGGCTCAAACAAGATTTACTTCTGTATTTAAAGCAAAGAAGTGTATACAAGATCGAGTTTTCGAGAGTCCTGGTGGAGAAATTGAACGAGTTATTGCCGAGCAGAGGTGGGAAAACTTCGTTACACCACCAATAAAGCTGATGCAAATGTTGTGATGCTAATGTTGTGAAGGAGTTTTACGCCAATGTAATATATTTTGAAGATGGAATCGTTTAAGTGTGTGGATTTCCTATTCAATTTAATGCCACCCGCATTAACTCCTTTACGAAGTCCCAGACTCTTACAACTGCCACTATGAATCCTTCAGTACTATGGAAGACCCACTGAATGATGTAATCAACTTTCTCACTGATGGGAAAGGAACGTGGAATATTAAACAACGAGAACGGGTAAATTATTCTGCTTCCATGTTAAATGTCACATCTAAAGCATGACACTATTTTATTTCCTCTACTCTGTTATCGACCTATCACCATAGTGAGGTAACCAGAGATAGAGCTATTATGAATTTCTGTATTCAGAATAATAAAAATATAAATGTGGGGAGAATCATTTTTAAGAATATATTGACTACGACAAGGAGTG
>NW_018165316.1:8260-8641 GCF_001263595.1 Phalaenopsis equestris | reverse complement strand
TTTGGAGTGGAAGCTGAAGGAGATGAGGAATGGGTTCACCCTATGAAACCCATTAGTAAAGCCAATTTAACGACTTATGAATCCCATAAGAAATAAAGCCATGAAGTGGTGTTTGGGGGTTGGGTAGAAGGTGCTTGGAATGGAGTATTGGGAATGCTCTACAAGTTATGGCCTTCCACCTTCTAGTTCCCTTACTCTGACTGACTTGATGAATGAGTTGACCTTGCAGCGGAAGAGCATAGAGTTAATAAATGAAAGGATTGGATGTTTAGAACATCGACATGATTACGTTAGTGAGTACCTTCCGAGGCAATTAGATTTTGAGATAGCTTATTTTGAAGCTCAGGTCCGACACTACAGAGGTGAGCCTGATGTTACTTT
>NW_018165316.1:7330-7910 GCF_001263595.1 Phalaenopsis equestris | reverse complement strand
TTGTGCTTGTTTAATGTTTTAGTTTTATACTTATTTTAGAATTTCATTACCCAGAAATTTCTCTAACGATTTATGTGTAGAAAGCTCCTAATATTACAGACCAGGTGAAGTAGAAATTTTGAGAAGGCCTACAAAAATTTTAGAATGATGAAAATGCCTAAAATACTGAGGTATGAATTATATTTAGAGTTTTTATTTCCACCTATATTATTTCATATTGAAAAATTTAAGTTTGGGGGAGGGAAGAAAAATATTAACTATTAGATGTCCTTTATTTAATTATTTTCAAAAATTATTTAAATGATTTATGTAGTGAATTTAATTCAGGTAACTATATTTTTGTAACTCTTTAAATATCATGGTAGATTTAAGGAAATATTTTTGTAATGAAGATTAATTTTGTAACTTAAGATATTTAGTATTAGAGAATAAGATTATAGTTAATTATTTAAAGTAAAGGAAACTATATTTTGAAGTATTAAGAATCTGGAAATTCATTTGAGAAGAAAAGATTGGGGCTCAATGATGTAAAAAACTATGAAATATTTATAAGGTAAAGGAATGCTTTGAGTTTCAAATT
>NW_018165316.1:3739-6134 GCF_001263595.1 Phalaenopsis equestris | reverse complement strand
AATTGGCGATGCCATGAAAATGTTTAAGAAATTGTGATGATCTTTTAACTTCGATCTTAATTTACTTTCAATCTGGCCAATTGATTTGTTAAAATATGTTGAGTTTTACAATTAAAGTGAATATTACATCTAGGATTCAGGGAGGTCAAAGCCCTTGGAAGTTGGGTGCAAATAAATAGTGAAATAATATTATCGGGCTTAGAATTAAAGATTTTAGTGACAGACTAAAATCTCTTATTTGGTCCTATTGTTTGGGTGCTGAAGTGTAGATGTTAGCCCTCAGGCGAGGGGAACGTGGGAGCTTTGAAGTGAATATCACCCCAGTCTAGCCGCAGATTCAGTAAACAAGCATAGGATTAGTCAATGTTCTTTACGCCTAGACCAAAGGGTAAAGAATAGGTATGCTCCTATTTGGCACAATATAATTTGAACTTATTCACTTTATCCATTCACTATAATTACTTGACAAGGAGAATGATGCTTTCTTATATATTGAATATCACATTCGTACCTTCATTAGTATATTTAGTTATTTAATAGTTATTAAAAGTACATATTTAGTTCAATTGCCTATTAGCGACAGATAAGCAAATTGAACTTCATTGTTGTGATTAAAGTATTTCTTTTCTAAGGTCTTAGTTCGTAGTTCTAAACTTACTCCCTGTGGGATCGATAACTCTATTAGAGCCCTATATTACTTGAGCGATACGTATACTTGCGTTGATAAGTGTGACTTTGTAATTATTGAATATTTATTACATCCTTTTTTATCTTATATTTTTAAGCATATATAAAGTCGCGATCACGCAGCTGCTGGTGGATCATTAATGTCAGAACCATTCGATGAAGCATATTCTTTAATTGAAGAGATGACAACTAATAAATTTCAATGGCCCTCTGAAAGTATAAATCCAAAAAGAGTAGTTAGTATTCATGATTCTGATGCAATATCTATGTTAGCTGCCCAAATAACTGTTATATCAAAGAATATAGATCAATATGGAATGAATTAATCTCAAACACTAAATTTTGTACTAATACATTTGTAAATTACTTAAAAATTTAAGTTTGGGGGAAAGAAAATTTTCATTTAAAAAGAAGTAAACAATAGACAACAACGGTCCAGTATACCGTAACTCAACTTGTGTCTAATCAAAATCAAAATGGATTCTTGATCCTTTGTCAATGCATCGGCGGTCCAAAGACAAACATACACCAGTTTGAAAAATGAACAAAAGTATGTTGTTCGGCATTTTCCCTGCAAGTGACAGGTTAATGTAACATTGTTGGAACAATTTTTTTTGGAGGGGGGGTCCTGTGGATGATGTGGGTCGCCAGAATCGGAATCTCGTCGCTCGCTTTAGAGAGACATTTAATTTACATATATATTTAATTTTAGAAAAATATGAAATCAAACTGATACCATATCTTTCATAGTTTAAATGAAAGAGCTCCACACCTTAAGCTATATATCCATCTCGAAATACAGACACATGGCTTGATGATGAGGCTCAATCAAATGAAATAAGAAATGTATGACATTAGTTTGGGTCTACGAAACCATTTTATAATAAGCCAACAAGTTCCCCTATTTAATACAAAAATTTAAATAGGGTTTATATTAAAATGGGTTCGGAAAAGTTTCCTATAAGGGTAAGCCCCTATAGTTAATTACATTTTAGATAACCAAAGTCACCTAAGAAAACTCTTGATAAGTATCAGGGGATATTATCTTCAAGAAGTTCTATTGATAGGACTTTTCAACAAGATCAGGCAAAGAGGTGTGAAACAAAAATGACTTAAATTTAGAACATGTTATTTTTTTTTGAATTCTAAGGAAGAAGAACTAGGGGATGTCACAGATCCTGAGGAGAACCTTGCTGACTTACCAGTCTACTCTATGGTTTGGTTTCAATTTAGAGGAGAAATATTTAAAGGTTTCATCCTACCAATTTTTATTAATTAGGTCTTGCATTTGTGTGGAATGATCTCACAAATAATCTGGAAGATATGAAAATTTAGGTCGTGACAAATGATAACCTCGAAATCCTAAAATAGATTAGGGCTTATATTGTATAGCAGAGCCATACAAAGGCCTAAGGAATAGTTGAGGATTTATGTCACACTAGACGGACAACCACGAAGTTATATGGCTTGTTGTTTAATTCTAAGTGTCGACACTATTTTTGGTGTGGGGTTTGCCCATAAGAAGCTGTCGGTCATCAGAATTGAAATCCCGTTGCCCGCTTCGGAAGGACGTTTTTTTTTTTAAATTTTAGTTTTGAAAAAGATGAAGTCAAACTGACCTCATAATTTTTATAGTTTAAATGAAAGAGCGCTTTACCTCAAATCCTGTATCTATCCCGAAGGATGAACACAAGAATTGAGGGTGAGG
>NW_018165316.1:1699-2391 GCF_001263595.1 Phalaenopsis equestris | reverse complement strand
AGTTTTGGAAACCTTCCTAACTCTATGTTGTATATTGGGTGTCCTTAAATTTTAAGGATAATATTATTAAGTAAAATGTATTAAGTTTAAAAGATCCCTAAGGAATTCACCAGGTTAAGAGTAGGGAGCAGGTCCATGCAACCTTCTTAATGTCTGGTAAAAAGCCTTGGGTTCATTTAAACTTTATTATGTTACTTAATAATGCATCCTAAATATCCTGATGCAAAATGAATATTGATGTCTTGATTATCCCCAAGAATAGGGTAATTATGTGGGTGAAGACCCTGAAAAGGGGCAAATCAGTGTTATTGAGAACACTTAGCCAAATTTTTAGTCCTAATTGGACTTGAGGTGTTTTAAAACAGTTTAATTATGTTGATTTTCCTAATCCTCTTTTAATAAGTGGATTTCAACTTAAGTTCACCACTAAGTCCTTAAGACCTAAGTGAGTGTATTAAACATGCATATTTTGAAAAGATTTAAAACTTTAAGTGATCATTATCAAGATCATTTGATTATACAATAAAGGTATTAAATCATTGATTTCCAAAATTATAAATTATACCCTTAAATTCAAAAGTCATTTTATGCTAATGAAATTTCCAAAATTTTGATAATTATGGGAATTATCCTTTTATCTTGTAATTTGGCAAAGTGAAGTGGGTTTCTACCAATTAAGCCCATTTTTGATT
>NW_018165316.1:0-448 GCF_001263595.1 Phalaenopsis equestris | reverse complement strand
AAGTTTAATAGCTATTTTCTGAATTTTTTAAATACCCCATTTATTTATTCAAACCGCGGGCTGACTGGATCCTCGGATCCGTCAAAAAGCCACGCGGCGCGCTCCCATTTGACGCCGCCTTCTGAGTCAGCTGCCACGCGTCACGCTGTATCGCCTCAGATGGTCATCTGAGCTGATCTCCACCGTCCATCCAATACACGCAAAAATGAACGGCATCTGTTCATCGTCCGCAAAGGAATGATCCCGTGACCGTCCACACTAAAACCTTAATATCTCCCTCATTTCTTAATAGATTTTAGTGATTATTTTTTTAAATTGCTCGTATTATAGAGACGAACACATCCATACGATTAAGATGCTATGAAATTAAGCCATTGTATACATAGAGCTCGCGACGGCTCGGAAGAGTAAGGGAGTTATACCTTCGCTCCGAGAGGTGTAGCCTCAA
>NW_018165315.1:75647-76209 GCF_001263595.1 Phalaenopsis equestris | reverse complement strand
TTTTGGCCTGTAGCATCCTCTATCACACAAGCATTTTTCATGATCACTTTGAATCCCTTCTTTATCAATTGACTCACACTGAGCAAGTTATGATCAATGCCTGATACATAGAGAACATCAGTGATCAATTTGGTTCCTGAACAGCTTGCAATGGCTACCGTGCCCTTTCTTTTGACTTCAATATAATCACCGTTCCCAATCCTGACCTTCTTGGACTCGGTACTCTTTAATTCCTTAAACAACTCCCTGCCCTGTGTCATATGATTAGTGCAACCACTATCAATAAGTCAGCTTTCACTTGTTTCATGACCCGTGAAACAAGTTGCAACGAAAAGCTGATCTTCTTCTTCTTAATCTGCCATTTTCGCTTCATCTTCTTGCTGCTGATTTTCATTCTTACAAATGACAACTTCATGTCCCAAATGATTACACTTGCTACACTTTGCATCCGGTCTTCTCCAACATCTAAAAGGAGGATGACCTTTCTTGCCACAATGCTGACATGGAGGAAAATCTTTCTTTACTCCAACTTTGCTTCTGTTCCCAGATGTAGAACTTTGTC
>NW_018165315.1:73260-75517 GCF_001263595.1 Phalaenopsis equestris | reverse complement strand
TATTTGACAGATCCTTCATGCTTTCTAAGGTGGTGATGGTAGCCTCAAATCTTTTAGGCACTGTTACAAGGATTTTCTGAACAATCCTTGAATCCTCCAATGAAAAACCCAATAACTTGACACGATTCACTATGTTGAGTAGCTTGTCAAAGTATTCCTTTATATTTTCTGTCTCCTTCATCTTTTGCAACTCAAAGTCACGAATTAAATTCAGTACCTGCATCCCTTGAATTCTTTCATCTCCCTCATACTCAGATTTGAGATAATCCCAGATCTCCTTTGTTGTTTTTAATGACATAATTCGAGTGAAGATTGTGGAAAACTGCAGAAAACAGATAGGCTTTTGCCTTGGATTTCTTCATCTTACTCTTCTTTTGTTTTTTAATCTGTGACACAGTGGGATTTTCAGGAAGAGGAGGAATATCGTAGTCTTCTTCCACTGCTTCCCAGTGATCTAGGGCTTCCAGATAAGTCTCCATGCGTACCGCCTAAATCCGATAGTTCTCACTGTCGAACAAGGGTGGAACAATCGAGGAAAAATTGGTGCCAATCTCCATAACAGTCGCACACACACACAGGCCCCTTAAGAAATGAGCTCTGATACCAATTGAAGGTTTCTTGAACAAGAGAAAGAGGAGAAAGAAATATGAAGAAACTTGAATGTTCTACATTAAAAAAAAGCAGCAACACCTTTTTTTAAATTGCCACCCAATACAAAACAAAGAAAAAAGAAAGTGATTAATGCTTCCTAATCAACGTCCATAAAAATATCAAAAAGAAATCAAAACTTTAAAACAAGATTTAAAGAAAATTAAACTAATTCCTTAATCCTATGTAGTCCTAAGCAAATATTCCAACACTTTTCGTTCTTGGAGCAATCTCCTGCTCTTAGTGATGGGAGAGCTGCAGATAATTATACAAAATAATTGGTCACTGAGATATTCATACTAAGAAAAAACAATAAGGAATTGAATGAACTCGTGTCTGGTGGCTATAAAATGCAGCAGAATAATTTTATGAATTTTTTTACAAAGAATTCTTAGAGAGAAAGGGGGGGGAATGGAGAAAACAAGACAAGAGGGTTTTAGGTCAGTTTTTTATGTAAGTTTATTCAAGACAGTCACGGATGTTCATTTCTCCCTTCGAGGGTTGTATACAGGAGATTAAGTGGTGCTTCAGTCGTATCTCCCTCCCGAGATAGTGATTATCTTCCCTACCACATCCAGATAGTGGATGAAAATTCAAGGTGCTTTTGATACTCAAACTAAAGTTTGGTACAACTTTTCATTCCTGGACAGAAGGTTAATCATAAAAATGATTCAAATCTTAGAAGATTTGTTTAGATTTTATGTGCTTGATTTTAGTGGATATTAGAAAATGTACATGCCTTTAATAGAGTTTACTGACCAAAGGAAAATATGTTGAGATTTTCATATCTTATGTTGAGATTTTCATATAAGGAAAATATGTTGAGATTTTCATATCTATTTTACACTATTTATTATGATATTACACTTTAAAGAAGGGTATTTTTGATGTTTTGTTCTAGGTATGAAGAATTATGGTCATTGGAGCAAAAAAAAAGATGCAAAAATGGTGCAATTTGGAGCAAAAACGAGCAAGAAATGAAATTTTGCCCTATCACCTTTCGATAAGTCTTTCGATGCTTAATATCTTTTACACTTCTTGCATATTTTTGAATGAGATTAAACTTTAAAGGAAGGTTATTTTCATGCTTATTTTGTAGGGCTATTAGGTAGGAACACAACGCAACAGAAATGGGGCAAAACGGAGCTAAAACGGAGCCAAACGGAGTGAAACGTTAGAGCTACGCAGTCTTCTCGCCGATGGCGCCAAAATGGCGCAGACAACGAGATTTACCCGAGAAGACCAAAAAATGACAGAAAAACTCGCAGACGGCGCCCGGGACGACTATGGACCGACTTTTGGCGGTTATGGGCCGAAATTCAACGTATTTAGACCCTTTTTGAAAGGGTTCTTGTGGCAACTCTTCAAACTTCATCCCTACACTTTAAAAGAACAAATTTAGGTTAGAAAAAGGGGTTTTGTGTGAGAGGAATGTTAGGAAAAGTGTGGAGAAAGTTTAGGGTTTCTAGAATAGGAGTAGAAATGTCAATTTCTATCCTTTTGGAGAGATTGGAGAGGAGATTTTGAGAGAATTTATAAGGAGATGTTCTAACATTGCATGGATCGGCGAGAGACTTCGTGGGAGAGATTTTCTTCTTTCTTTCAAAGA
>NW_018165315.1:49564-73240 GCF_001263595.1 Phalaenopsis equestris | reverse complement strand
AAGTATTGTGTTCTTCATTATCTTATGATTTTGTAAACACTTATCTAGTAGATTTGCTTTGATGAAATGAAGTTTTTCGTTGTGTTTTCTTCATGCTTTGTGATGTTTTTCTCTTACTCTCTCTTCTTGTTTGGAAATAATGACATGAGAAGATTATGTCATTGTTTTCATTTTACTTTTCTTTTGTAATGAGTAGAATTCATTTTTAGGATTTTGTGATGCATGTTAGAAACAGATTTAATTATCCAATTTAATTATCCATGTGATGGTTTTTACTTGCTCTTTATTTACATTACAATAAAGGCCTGTTGTAGTGTTAACATTTGTTGTAGTTGCATTAAGACCCAAGAGAGCTGTGTAATTCTCAACAAAGTAGAACCACATTCAGATTCCATGGATGGTTAAGTTCATGGGAGCTGAATGCAAATAAATAGGGAAATATACTTTGATGGGCGTAGAATTGGAGATTTTAGGGTGACAGACTAAAATCCCCAATTCATTGCACAATTATTTTATTTATATTTGAAAATAATTTTTATTATTAAATTTTTACAAAGTTGTATCATATTTTGACATATCATACGCCTTATAAATATATTTTGTAGCCTAAAAATTGTAGATTTGTGCTTGAAATTTAATCTGTTTAATTTTACATGGAATTTAGGGAAGTTTGGATGTATTTTTTTTTTTTCAATACAACATGGTTGTACGCCAACATTTCAGGTGTACAGTTTTGTTGTGCTCCACATTTTGACATAACATACCTGTGAATTTGTTCTTTTAAATCTCATTTGTTTGTTATTACGAAGTGTTTAGAGTTGTTTGATGCGTTTTTCTGAAGTATAACATGATAATACGCCAATTTTTTTTGGAGTAAAACAATGTAGTACACATTTTGGCATTACACATTATGAACTTATTTTGTAGCCTATATACTTGTGTTTTAGACCTTTTTTTTCTATTTTTACATGGAGTTTAGGATAATTTAGAATATTTTTTCTTCAGTACAACGTGATAAATGTGTGCTATGCTAAAATATAAAGTACGTTATTGTTGTTGTCCATAAAAGTTGGAGTACAATCATGTTATGTTGAAGAAAAATGCCCCCAAATTATACCAAATTCTTATGTAAAAGCAAGCAAATGAGGTTTCAGTTACAAATTAGTAACTTTTTATAAGGTGTATTTTATGTCAAAAGTTGGAGTACAATCATGTTTTGCTAAAGAAAAATGGATCCAAATTATCCCAAACTTTATGTTAAAATAAAAAAAAATCAATTACAAATCAATAAGTCTTTATAAGGTGTATTTTATGTCAAAAGTTGGAGTACAATCTTTTTATGCTGAAAAAAAATGCATCCAAATTATCCCAAACTTTATGTAAAAACAAACAAACGAGGTTTCAGTCACAAATCAATAAGTCTAACCTACAAAATATGTTTATAAGATGAATTTTATGTCAAAATATGGAGTACAACATGATTTTATTTTAAAAAGTTGAAGTAAAATCATGTTGCGGTGAAAAAATGCATCTAAACTATCCTATAAGCCATGTAAAACAAATGAGCTCATTTTGGTTACAGAATATGTTCATAAAACACAAAGTAATTTTGTACTTGTTTATAATTTGCTATGCTAAAATATAAAGTGCATTATTGTTGTACTCCATAAAAGTTGAAGTACAATATGTTATGCTGAAGAAAAATGCCATCAAATTATCCAAAATTCTTACGTTAAAACAAACAAATGTGGTTTCAATTACAAATCAATAAGTCTTTATAAGTTGTATTTTATGTCAAAAGTTGGAGTACAATCATGTTATGCTGAAGAAAAATGCATCCAAATTATCCCGAACTTAATGTAAAAACAAACAAATGAGGTTTCAATTACAAATCAATAAGTTTTTATAGGTGTAATTTTTGTCCAAACTTGGAGTGCAATTATGTTATGCTGAAGAAAAATGCATCCAAATTATCCCAAACTTTATGTAAAAACAAACAAATGGGATTTCAATCACAAAGCAATAATTCTAAGCTGCATAATATGTTTATAAGGTATATTTTATGTAAAAATATGGAGTATGACATGATTTTATTTTAAAAAAATTTGAAGTAAAATCATGTTTCAGTGAAAAAAAGGCATCGAAACTATCTTTTAGGCCATGTAATAACAAATTAATGTTGTTTAGAAAAACAAATGAGTGCATTTTGTCTACAGAATATGTTCATAAAATATGTGTTATAACAAAATATGAAGCATAAGATGATTATACTTCCTAAAAGTTGGAGTACAACTATATTGCACTTAAGAAAAATGCATCCAAAGTGCCCTAAATTTTATATAAAAATAAACAAATGAAATTTCAACCACAAATCAACAAATTTAGGCGATAGAATATGTTTATAAGATGTATGTTTTGTCAAACTATGAGGTACAATCATATTATAGTAAAAAATGTGTCCAAACTACTTTATATATCATGTAATAACAATAAATTAGTTTATAATACCAAATCAACATATTTTGGCTATAAAATTTGTTCATAAAATATGTATTAGGGGTCAAAATAAGGAGTACAATATAGTTATACCTTAAAGAAGTTGAGTACAATCATGTTGAACAGAAGTTAAATCCAAACTAGCTTAAATTTCATGTAAAAAGTAAAAAAACAAATGAGGTTTACAAGAACAAATTAAACTATTATGTTATTATTCCGGCAAAATATGGAGTAAAACATGGTTGTATTCTAAAAAAGATGGTGTATAATCACATTGTACTGAAAAATAATTCATCTAAACCATCACACACTCCATGTAAAAATAAAGAAATAGAGTTTCAAGCAAAACTCATGATGTTTAGTTTGCAAAATATGTTCATATGTTTTTATGATATGTTAAAGCATAAAGTACAACATAAATGTACTCCAAAATAATTATAGTACAACACAGTTATAAAATGAAAAATTCATATAGTTATGCAACACTAAAAATTTAACTAGAAAAAAAACTGTTAAAATTTAGATAAAATATTTATGTGCAATAAAACTACTTTGATTAAAATAACATGTGGATGTAGCCTACTCGAGAAAGAAGAGAAAAAAGAGTCGATCAACTATCATATATTATATATTGAAGCTTGTTTTTTCTTCATTGCGCACAAACCAATTTGCTAACCTAAGCTGAATGTCGGGTGAATGGGATAAATGATGAACCATAAACCCAAAAAATGGGAAAGTTCTAAACATCAAATTTTTCCGTAATGAAGAATTTGAAATGCTCGACACTTCAATCTAAAGAATAGATCAGGCCATCGATTCGAGTTTCTCAGTATCTTATATATTTAAATATAAAATAAATGTCAAACATGTGTGAAATATGGATAGTGTCCAGCTATAGAATTACATCTGGACTCTGCACAATAATTTCTTCTATTTAGGACTACATGCTAAAGCTTAGATGTATGTAGTATATGCTAATGTGTGTGTTGGTGTTTCAATGAAATCTTCAAACAAAATCTTGAATAAGGAAATGACTCAAAAGTGGTGCACATATTTTTGAAGAAGACTTTTGGTGTGATGCAATCACATCAAAAAGAAAGCATCATGGTTTTGATGCAAGGACATCAAAAATACCTAATTTTAAACTTAGGGGCCCATCTTTTGATTCAAATGTTAACATGCATCTCTCTCGATATCTACATGTTATACTTGAATGAGAAGTTTGAAATGTTTTGTTTGGTATGTTGCGAAGCACATAAATTATGAAATATAAAAATTGAGAATACTAAAAAAAAAGGAAGGAAAATTTTGGAGGACGAAAAATGTGAAAAAAAGATTGCCACATAACTTGAAGAATACAAAGTAGGAAAAAAAAGAAGAAAATTGATGAAAGTTCAAGATTTTAATCATGCTTTTGATGATACTAGAGTAATATTTTAAACTGTTTCTATTGTCTCGAAGCTTCTCACCCTAACTTTTCATCTTGTTTAAGTCATACAAATACCGAAGTTCTTAAAATGTAAGGAACTTGGTTCTCCATTATCTGATTCTTCACATGTGATGGGTGGAGTTGACAAGGCCTAA
Source organism: Phalaenopsis equestris (assembly GCF_001263595.1). Classification (NCBI taxonomy): domain Eukaryota; kingdom Viridiplantae; phylum Streptophyta; class Magnoliopsida; order Asparagales; family Orchidaceae; genus Phalaenopsis; species Phalaenopsis equestris. The sequence goes on along the minus strand of NW_018165315.1, from coordinate 69,160 downwards.
TTTTAAAAAATTGTTCAAATATAAAAAAAATTACAATTTTCTCACTATTGTTCAATCAATCCTTTTTTTGTTTTGGGTCAGCGACTAGCAATTAAATCATTAGTTCCGCCAAAGTATTTTGTAATGTATTTGTAAAATGTCTTTACTAGTGAAAATTTACCAATCAAGGGAGCCTTATGGACTGCTCTGATCATCTACATACAAGACGGGGCTTTATAGTTGGGAGTTGCAAGTCCTTTCTTTGGGTTTTTCCATCATTAAATTTGTTTAGTCTCATTTGAGGCTTGATCCTTAACATGCAAGGTGGGGGTACCAGACTAGGCACTTAGTTCGACAAAATTTTGTGCTCGAATTATTTTATATGTGGGGTAAAATCTATTCATCCCGTTGTTTAATAATTATTCAATGCTCGATTCTTCTTTTTTAAAAAATAGGGTCAATATGGCCCATAGTTTAATATTCTCGAGATTAGGCCAAAAGCTCCATAACTATTTTAGGCTAATCCTTTCTATATGATGGGTAGAGTTTTGGGTTACAAATGAATTGAGTTGAGTTGAGCTGAAGAAGAGCTTGTTTGCACTTGAGCTTATTTATTATATTCTTTCTAGCTCAACTCTATCTCAATTAGAGGTTTGATGTTTGCGTTCAAACTTGATTCATTTGATATTTTGATTGTCTGAGCTCGGTTTGAGGTCAGCTAAAGTTTCATATATTGGTATTTTCGAGTTTATTAATGTGAAAATCATTAGTATAATGAAAATCTTGGAGGAGAACTTGTTGTGCCTAAGCAATAAACTCTTAAATGATACTACTTGTGATTGAGCCTTTATCAGCCTTTTTAAAGAATTTGTTAATGAGTTTTAAGCAATAATATTCATGATCATAATTAAATCAAGCAATAGACTGCTCAAGCATATTTATTTAACAATTGAACTTTAGCAAAAGTGTTCAAGTTTTTTTGATTAGTTAATCAAACGATCATTAACTAACTCCAGATGAGTCGAGCCACAAGTAGCTTGTCAATTGCTTTTGTTCATTTATAGCTCTAGTAGAATCTATATGGTTCATAACATAACAATAATCTTAAGACTTAGTTCACAGTTGGACAACTTTTTAAAGCCCGCACCTCTACATGCAAAGAGTATACTTGTCAAGTCAGTCTAATAATTTTCGAAGGCATTGTACTATACTTGGGAATGATAGATTTGGCACAGTCAAAGAAGAAGAATGTTTGATCTGATTTAAGTGATACTTTACATATGGAAGATAGTTGATGCGAGAATAGAAGGCTTACATGCAAAGGATGAATATGGAGATGAGTGTCTATTAGAATGGAACCAAAATGCTTTTTATTGATATAAAGAGGGGTGTATATACCTATTACAGGATTAACTAGAAAGGAAAAAAATTAACTCAGGATATAATAGAAGGGAAAAGAAATAAAACTGAATATAATAGAAAAAGGAAGGAAATCAAATAAAATAACTCAGAATAATCAGAATTAAATAATGACCATTACTACCTATCAAAATATTCTAATATTCTTTCTCAAGTTGAAGCATAGATATCAATCATATTCAACTTGGATTTGAAATCATTGAATAGTGGCCGAAGAATGTTCTTTGTGAGGATATCTGCTAGTTGGCTACTCAATGGCACAAACGTAACACAATTTTCTCCGGACTTTAGTCTTTCCTTTATGATGTCTCGGTCAATCATAACATGCTTGGTGCGATCATGCTGTACCGGATTGTGCGCAATCCTAATTGCTGTCTAGTTATCACAAAACAACTTTAGGGAAACAGAGACTATCATGCGCAGCTCTCGGAGCATGATGTGTAATCAGAGAGCCTCAAAAAATTCTAGTGACATGGATTGAAATTTTGTTCCAACATTGCTTCGGATAACCACAAACAGCCTTTTGTTTTTCCACGTGACCAGACTTCCCCATACAAATGAGCAGCATCCTGAGATAGATCTCCAATCATGGATAGATTCGATCGAATCAGCATCCGTGAAAACAATATTGCGAGAGGTGGCGAGAAAAATATAAACCCGAGCCTGGTGTGTCTTGTAAATAGTGAAAAATCTGGTGAAATGCTTGAAGATAGTGCTCATGCATGAATTGACTTACTATCCTAACTGCGTGGCCTATGTCGGGGTGTGTATGGGTAAGGTGTATGAGTTCCTCCACAAGGCGTTTGTAGAGAGTTTTTTTTAAAGGAATTGCCTTGGGAAAATCAAGAAGCTTTTCATTTGGATCCTTCGGGGTAGCTATTGGTTTGCACAGAAGAAGATTGTTCTCTGTCAAAATATCAATTACATATTTCCGCTGAGACAGACAAATGCCCTGAGAGGACCGAGAAATTTACTTGCTTAAAAAGTACCAGAGAGATCCCAAGTCCATCTCAAAGGAGACTGCAAGAATGCCTTTCAGAGATTTCAATGCTTGTAGACCATTCCCTGTGAGAACAATATCATCGACATAACCGATAAGGATAGCTTCCTGGTTGCTGGAGGAATGTCGGAAGAAGAGTGTGTGGTCTGATAGAGCTTTGAGTGAATCCATGTCCTACCATTTCCTTTGGGAATTTCCCGAACCATGCCCATGGTGATTGTTTCAGTCTATAGAGAAACTTTCGCAGTCTACATACTTGTCTTTGTGAGGTGCTGAAGTCGAAGCATGGAGGAAAGACCATGTAAACCTCTTCTGTAAAATCACCATTTAGGAAAACATTTTTGACATCAAGTTATGATAAGGGACAATCCAGATTCACTGTGAGGGTTAAGAGAACCCGAATGGTGTTTAAGTTAGCCACTGGAGCAAATGTCTCCTCGTAGTCAACTCAGTAGGTCTGTGAGTATCCTTTGGCGACTAACCGTTCCTTGTTGCGTTCAAAGGATCCATTAGATATAAACTTGATGTTCAAAATCCACCAGCATTCCATTGCTTTCTTGCCCCGAGGAAGATTAACAGTGTCCCAAGTATGGTTTCACTTAAGGGCATTCATCTTTTCAATGATAGCAACTCTTCAGGCTAGGTTTGCTGAAGCAATCTCAATAGTAGATGGAAGTTGATGATTTATTAGGGACGTAGCAAATGCTCTATAGTTTGGCAAAAATCTGCGAAATGAGACATAGTTTGTCATAGGATATATAGAATATGTCTGATTGCGTACCTCACTAAAGGAACTAAATTCCTCATTTTGAGTTGGAGCAGTGTTGAGGATGTCGTCCGGAGGGGATTCAGGGTCCAATCGAAGTTTCCATGGAGTTGATCAACCGTGACATGACCATGAAATTTTTCACTTCCAAAGCTTCATATGTTGGGCCAGTTTTTGGAGGTCATGAATTACACCAGTAAGATGACCGAATTTTCCACGACATTTGATGATTAAGGACACAGATTGTGACCATTGAAGAAAGTTACTGCCATTTAGTTTATGAGTTATATTAATGAAGTTCATGTTGTTTTCCTGTCCTCTGATTTGTTGAGGAACAAAGGTTGGAATTGATCCTCCGGTGGAATCAAGGACATTTGATGAATAATGACGGCTCAGTGTTGGAGGAGTCAGTCGTGACTCCGATTGTGCCTAATGAGATGTTAGGTTGTCGAGACATCGTAAAGTTTCGGCTACTTTGAGTAATATTTCTTCTGGATGGGTTCCCGCTAGGTTGGGCATGTTGGAAGTTGCCCTAGGTGGCCAGAACAGAGGTTCTGAATGGTAGATTCTGAAACCGAGGTCTTGGAACCGAAATTCTGAAGCAGATGGGTCCAACAGATCCTTAGTGCTATGAAACTGTGATAAAACTTGAAACAGAGCGTCGCCCTACTGTAGCAGTGCGAGAATCTGTGACTTCCTACTACAGTGCGGGATCGTGATCCTGAAGCAGTGCAGGATCAGTGCGGGATCAAGATCCTGAAGAAGCAGTGCGGAATGCCATAACAGTGCTTTATACAGAGAGGATTTCCTCTGTAACAATGTAACAAAGTTGGATTAAGCTGCAGGAACCTCCATGAATGCAGGATCCTGAAACAGAGCGGAAGCTTGGACAGGGAGTAGGACTTTCAGAGGCTGGCTGCAGATAAAGACTGTCAGCTAGATTAGAGTCATGACCCTAATACAATGTTAGAATAAAACCGAAATGCTTTTTATTGATACAAAGAGGAATATATATACTCATTACAGGATCAACTAAAAAGGAAAAAAATTAAACTCATGATATAATAGAAGTGTAAAGGAATAAAGCTGAATATAATAGAAAAAAGGAAATCAAATCAAATAATTCAGAATAATAGAATTAAATAATGGTTATTACTAGCTATTAAAGTATTCTAATAGTACCACTAACCCGTACATGCACTCATTACCTCAGTTTGAGTGCAACATCACTAAGCCTACAAATTAAAAAAAAGCAACTTTTGGGCTATTACGCTGCACACCATGGCTATCAAAACTAGTTTTTGAGTTGTATTCTCTTGCTTGACTCACACACAAATTATAATTTACTCAATATTGCTAATCTAACAATAACAAACGATGAAAAATTGAATCAAAGCTTCAAGTCTTCTTACGGTCATAATCATAGCAGATTATGATTAAATGAGTCCCTGAGTACCAAGGTGCCCCCATGAAATATCAAGCACACATGACTTCGTCTTCGCTAATCAATACTTCATCTCAAAAGAAGCGCAATATGAAATTTTTTGAAATTCAGAATAATGCGGAATAAAGTGGAATACTTGATTGTTTCATTGATATGAACGGGGGTATAAATAACCCTTACAAAAATTCTATAATAAAAAAAATAATAAAAAAGAAATGATATGAAAGGAAAGATATATCACCTGATATCTCTAATAATTAATTCATAATAATTATTAGGAGATATAAAAAATAACATAGAATAAGAAAATAAATGTTTCATAATCCAAGGAAATTTATATAAAATAGGAAAGAAAATATATTCTTTTATTAAGGAAATAATTTATTCCATATAACTTCCTGTAGGAATAAATTGTTTTCTATTATAATTCTTAACAGGAAAGAAATAAATCCTGTAATTTAAATTAAATATTTCAACACTCCTCAAGTTGGCACGAAGATATCTTTCAGAGTCAGCTTGCACACTAAACCGTCGAACTGTTTTTTTGTGAAGACTTTTTGTTAGAATATCCGCTGCTTGGTCGTTAGAAGAAACATACACTATACAGATATCTCCTCTGTCAATTTTTTCATTGATGAAGTGTTTGTCTATCTCTACGTGCTTTGTTCTATCATGAAGGATAGGATTGTGGGCGATGGCGATGGCAGACTTATTATCACAATACACCTTTATTAGTGGTGGACTATGAATTTTTAACTTCTTGAGAATTCTTTTAATTCATAGAACTTCACATATTCCATGAGCTACAAATCTAAATTCAGCTTCAATGTTGTCTCTTGCCACGACACTTTGCTCCTTGCTCCTCCAGGTTACTAAGTTTCCCCCTAGAAAAGTGCAATACCCTGAGGTTGACCTTATGTCCCAGCCCAATTTGCATCTGTAAATGCTTCTATCTGTAAGTAGTCATTTTTCTTGAACAGTAGTCCTCTTCCGGACGTTCCTTTCAGATACTTAAGGATCCGATAGACAGCATCCAAGTGATGAGTATTTGAAGAGTGCATAAACTAACTTAACCATGCCAACAACAAAGGCTATATCAGGACGAGTGTGTGATAAGTATATTAGTCTTCCCACTTGTCTCTGATATTGTTCTTTGTTAAGACCATCTATTTTATTTCACTTGTAGCCTTTTAGTTGGTTCAATCGGGGTTTCAGCTGATTTGCACCCAAGCATTATGGTTTCATTAAGTCGGGTACATACTTTTGCTGATTAATAAAGATCCCCTCTTAAGTATTTAGGAACATTCATTGAGAACATAATAGCTTGAGCAATCTCAACTAAATGCATATTTTTTCTTTTAGCAATTTCATTTTGTTGTGGAGAGTCACAATAAGTAAATTGATGAATTATGTTTTTGTTTATCAAAAACCCCCCTAAACATTTATTAAAGTATTCATTTCCATTGTCGGATCTAAGGATGCATATTCTAGTTTCAAATTGAGTTTCAATCATGTTGTAAAAATCTTTAAAGAGATTTTCAACTTCTGATTTTTTTATTATAAGATAAACCCAACATATTCTGGTGTGATCGTCAATAAAAGTCACAAATCCCCTTTTCCCAGATAATGTTTTGACTTTTGATGGTTCCCAAACATCACTGTGGATCGTAAAAAAAAAGGGTTTGAATAAAAAAAAAGGTGTTGAAGGATAGTATGGTTTTGGAGCAAAATTTATGCGATGATTTTTTTGTCAAAATAACACGTTTCACATTGAAGTAAAGCACGATTAACACCTTTAAACAAATTAGGAAACAAATGTCTTAAATAAGAAAAACTTGGATAGTCTAGTCTAAGATGCAATTCTATTATTTTTTTTTCTATTACAGGGTTCAAACCCATATTGTTGTAAGCTTGAACTCTTTTTTCACTAGGAACAGTCTCCTCAAAGTAGTAAAGTCCTCCTATCTTTTTAGCTCTCCCAATCATCATCCCTGACTTCTGGTCCTGAAAAACACAAGAAGATTCACAAAAAAATACATGATAGTTAGAATCCTTTGAAAGTTTGCTGACAGATAGAATGTTACATTTGAGTTTTGAAACATGGAGTACAAATTTAAGACATATACTCTTGGACAGGATAATGTTTCTTTTTTCAGCAATGGAAGAGAAATTACCGTCAGCAATAAAAACCTTTACATGGCCAGAACACGAATGGCCAGAACATGGGATGTATAATCAAATAAATAGTGTAAATTTTTCATATGATCAGAAGCTCCCGAATCAACAATCCAAGGGTTTAGTTTTCTACCTGCATGTACCATCGAATAATTTGGAGTACTAGTAGCCAAACTGGGGTTTAGAAGATTCAAAAGTTGATCGATTTGCTCTTTGCTAAATGGGCTGGTTTGTTTAACAACAATATTTGCAGTAGGTGGCTTGCACTTGTTTCTTGTCTTCCAATCTATAGTTTACCGTTTAGGTACCAACAAGTTTCTTTAGTGTGTCGTGGCTTGTTGCAATGATCACACCACATCCGGGGTTTCTCATTCTTCTGTGAATATGAGACAGTTTGCTTACTGACGCCGAGGTCTCAGGTATGCCGATAGGAGTGGATTTCTTATTGAGTACACTCCTCTTCGAGTTTCTTCGCGGCGGACTTCTGAGAAAGCCTCATGGATTGAAGGCATCAGACTTCTCCCAATAATTTTACCCCTAAAACCTCGTCAAACTCCTCATTAAGTCCGGCTAGAAATTTAAAAATTCTATTTACATCAACAATGGTCTTATACCTACTAGCATCATCAGAGAACTTCCACTCTTGATCATTAAACAGGTCAATGTATTGTCATATTCTCTTTAAAGAATGAAAGTATTTGGTGAAAGAATCATTACCTTGATTAATATTACCAAGTTTTAGGGATAGTTCATAAACCTGAGATTTGTTGCCCATATCTGAGTACATTTGGGTCACATTCTCTTAGAGTTCTTTGGCAGTTGAGTAACACATGTAGTTTGCTCCTATCTCTTCCATAGAATTTACCAACCATGTCATTATCATGAAATTTTTTGCATCCTAAGTTGTGTGCGATGGATCTGTATTGGCTGGCTCACGCACTTCCCCTGTTAGATAGTCTATCTTCCCTCTTCCTCTAATGTACATTCACCCCAATTGTGCCAGCGTAGAAAATTATCACCATTGAGACAGATTGTGGTGATTTGGGCTGGATGATTTTCGGTGGTTCTAGAGGAGCGTGGTGCGGAAGCAGATGACAAGGTGGAAGGTTGAATAGAGGTAGCAAAATCATTTGTATTTTCCGACATGATAAAAAATGAAGAGATTCCGAGATGAATTTTGATAAGGGGCTCAAGTTGGAATCCTGCCGGAAAGTCAATCTTGCCACCGAGATCGGCCTCAATCCAAAGCAGGCCGACGTCTGGTTCCAGAACCGTCGAGCTTGATGGAAGAGGACGAGGGCTTCGCCTTTTGCAATTCTTCGGGACTTGGAAGGAGGAAAGCGAGGGTTTTTTTGAATTTTTATTCCCGCTTTGATACCATGTTGAAATTCAGAATAATGTGGAATAAAGCGGAATACTTAATTGTTTCATTGATATGAACTGGGTTATAAATAACCCTTACAAGAATCCTATAATAAGAAAAATAATAAAAAGTAAATGATATGAAAGAAAAAATATATCACCTGATATCTCTAATAATTATTACAAGATATAAGAAACAACATAAAATAGGAAAGCAAATATTTTCTAATCTAAGGAAATAAATATAAATTTGGAAAGGAAATATCTCATTATGTTAAGGAAATAATTCATTTCTCATAACTTCTTTTGGGAATAAATTATTTCTTATTATAATTCTTAAAAAGAAAAATAATAAATCCAGTAATTTAAATTAGATATTTCAACAAAATTACTCCAGATACACTTCAAATACAAAGTTTTTGTGAAATGATGAACAATTCATGAGGCAGCTTGCTGGTAGTTATATCTTGCCAAAATCACCAAACTAGATCTTTGAGGTCTCGGATAATTGATACAAATTTCATTATTTCTTGCTTGGACCTCACAAAATTAAGTGCTTTCGCTTATTTTGGGCCTCTAGATAGGCTCTTGAGCGAAAATCAACTATTTTAAAGATTTTTCTTATAATCAGTGTGAGTATCGTGTGACAAAATCAAGATAATTTCAAAAATCCTTAAGCTATTTTTGCGATGATGGACGTAATCAAACCTTAGCCCTGTGAAAAGTATGAGAGGTTGCAGACCAACGCCTAGGAGTAGGGAGGAGGGAAATGTGGAGGTGATCAAAGAGATAATCACCACCTAGGAGTAGGATACAGCCGGAGCACCACACATGTCATCGGATAAACCCTAGCAAGGGAAGAAGAGTACATGCGGAAATATGATAACAAACCAAGAATAACCTTAATTTAGCAAGCGCACTAATTTATGGTAGATAGATAAGGGGGAGGGGGAGAAGTGTAATTCATGCCAATATTCTGCCCAAGATTGTCTGATCGGTGCAGCCTTCTTGCTTGACTTACTCCTGCTAGGTCTGAATCCCGTGGTTTAACCCCGATGCACGCCCTGTGTCAGTCTCTCGAGATGGGGGAGCGCCGACTTCATTCGTCAAAGCTTTTTGGTCGTCGTAATACGGCGTTAGGTCTTTGATATTGAAAGTGACAAAAACATTGTAGTCCTCTGGCAAATCTTATCGAAGGGATTTTCACATAATATCTTTTTCTAACTCACAAAAACAAACGCTTCAAGTATTTGTCCTATACTCCTATATGGTGGGTGCAAACATGGGAAATCATTATCCGAGGGAATCCTTATTATAGATATGCTCTGTTAAATTTTGGAGGAAAATTGTTTCAAGCTATTTTTGCGATGATGGACGTAATCAAACCTCAGCCCTGTGAAAAGTATGAAGAAATACAAAGAAAAACTCAATAATTGGATGTTTTGCACTCAAAGCAGCTTTGCCATCTGCCCCAATTTGCAAAGGCAGACAAATATATAAGTTTCACTGAAGCTTCCCAAGAACTAATAAAAGTAAGGATGTGACATGCCTCCCATGAACGAGTGTTTTGCTTGATTTTGATGACATCATTTTATGTTTAGATTAAAATTAGCCTCTTTAACAAATTGCTACTTTGGATTTATGAGATCTCTTTGATTCTACAACCTTCTTTTCTGCATGGTTCAATTTGTTAGGTTGCATTGGCCAAGTAAACTAGAGAGTATTATAACTAGTATCGCCTGAATGCTGATTTTTTGATCGGATCTATCTTCATCCCTCCGATATCTATTCTGTTTCAGTAGCATTATATATTTTTTTATGGATTAAAATAGCCAAAACTAAGGTAAAGCATTGCATATTCGATATTCTTTAGGCTAGCCATAATTAAAAGTGCTTTGTTATGATGGAGAAAGTTACTTTACCAGAGGCGTATGCCTATGGGAAATATCAAACTAGATTATAAAGTGCTTGTAAGTGGGCAAAAACTTTGGATAGTATTATATGTCTTCTAGAACATCAATTCATAATTGCTTAAATATTCAATAGAGCAGGATGGGATTTTTTTGGGGCCAACGAAAGCTAATTTGTTTTTATACTTTGCTTGGAGCTTTTACTTGCAAATTACATCATCAGATTGCTGCATCTATTACATTGCTCAGTAATGTTCTTTCTCAGGTTGACCCATATCTAAGAGTTGGCGAAGACTTTCTTTTGTACGCTAGACCTGAATCCAACTTAAAAGAGTATGGTTCTGATGCTGATCAACGTGCTTCAATGTCATTTTTGGCTGATTTGAGGACGATAATGATTGAATGTGGTCCACATTTCATTGATGTTATAGTTCATCACCTTTCCATATTAACCAACGTGAGTTCTTTAATAGATATATTTGTTTGGCGCAAGAAAAAAATAGAAAATCTGTGTATCCTTGTCATATAAACTGAACGAAGGATTATAATACTAGTTGTTATTTCTGCTAGATGGACAAAAATGACCTAGTCAAGGTACTTTCTGCTAATTTCACTCCGGAGGATGGGGCTTGGAGTTTATTAAGCTCGTTTCCATTTGTTGGATGGGATGTCGGTAGATCTGTTACAATTTCGGAAGACTCTTGCCCTTTTGCTGAGGCAAGTTCTTAAGTTATCTCTCTCAAACTTTAGCAACAAAATGCCAACTGCTGCATTACTCAATTTGGAATGTTCTGGTTCATCATATTCATCTAACTTTTAGGAAAATTTGAGCTCATCGAGAGATGGTGATGCTGCCGTTGAATCTGTGTCTACTGGTCTTCCCAGATTGCATCCCTCTAATTCTGAACTGCCATCATTGCCACAATACATGAGCGTTGGGCAGCTCTTAGAATTGGTAATTTTAACTTCTTTCAATGAAACGAAAGCTTTTTCTTTGGTCATTATTGGGTGGATTTTTTTCTCCTAGGAGGAATAAACATTCTGTCTGTTTGTAAATTTTAATGCTTCAACCTTGAAATAAATGCAATTAAAAGTATTTATTCTTTTTAACATTATTAAACTGGTTGCAAACGTGATTTTATGAATTCTTAAGATTATTTGCCCATTATATGGATGCATCCAAGTTTTCTTAATGAATTTCTTTGATTGCATGAAATATATTTTGCATTTTGAACATTTGCCCATTATATGGATGCATCCAAGTTTTCTTAAAAGTTTGCATGAAATATATTTTTCATTTTGAACCATAGTGTCTTCCAAATGTCCTCAAATTTATTACATGTTATTGATATATTGCTTATATTGGTAGTTTTGATTAGTGACATACATAGTTGGATTTTTTTAAGTGAACTTTTATATGCCGTTTGATCAATCTTGTATTTTAACATGTTTGATGAGTGGTCAAGTTATTATTAAGATTGATTAAACTTAATCTACAAGTACTTTTTATATTGGAAATCATAATCAGTAATGTGAAGAAAGAAAAGAGAACAGACAGTGAAGAAGAGACAATACGAGAATGGTAGGAGAATATGGTCCATCTCACAAACATGCCTTTGATTCTCCATCATTCATTGGTTTTTTGTTATATTTGGTTATATACAAAGTTTTTTCTTTCTACATTTTTTCTTTGTGTTCTCTATCCCCATAATTGAAACAATACCTTTTCGGGGTTTTTAAAGGTATAATTCATATTTTTAAGTTCTTTCAAAGAAATAAAGAGCATATATAGGGTGGACTTCTTCCTCTTAGGAGGAATCATTTCTTTTGAATTTAGATTTCAATGCTACAACCTCCAAATAGACAATTAAAAGTAGTTTTTTTTTTTTTAAACATTATTAAAACTAGTTGGGCTGTTTAATTAGATTATTAAATTATTGGGCTGTTTAATTAGATTCATCTAAGTTTTTGCAATGGAGTATTCTGATTGCATATAAAGATATTTGCAATTTAAAGTCACAGACTTTCAAAGAGCTTGGAAGTAATTACATACATTGCTGATAATGCATATATTGGGTATTTTTGATTAGTGACATATATATACTTAGTTTTTTTTTAAAAGGACTTATGTTTTGTCCGATCGACCTCGGATTTTAAAATGTTCTACTAGTGGTTATCACAAATAGATTAAATTTAATCTTGTGCTTTTTATATTTTAGGTTATAATTAATTGTGTGAAAAGAAAAGAAAAGAAAACTTAAGAATGAGAATAGAAGGAGAATATAGCCCATCTCACATACATACCAATTGCCTCACCTTCAATTCATGTCTTTTGTTATATTTAGTTCTATATAATGTTTTCTTTTGTAGTATTTTTTCCTTATGTTCGACATATCCAGAAATCATAAAACATTATTTGTGCAATTTTAAATTGCATGGTGTAATAAAAAGCATGATGAAGAAAAAAAATCCTTCTTTTTGAGCTGTTTAATTTGTTTAAAATATTTTACTTTTTTCCTGTATAGTTATTGATCTGTGAAACCTGTTGATGATTTGAGTCATCAAAGGCACTATTGTTCATGTTTCACCTAAATTAGTAACCTCTGATCATATTTAATCAGGCATTGCATGTAGCTGGTCAAGTATCTGTCTCATCAGTCTCAACTTCACCACTCCCATATGGAACTATGGCCAGCCAGTGTGAGACCTTCGGTATGGGCACGAGGAAGAAGCTCTCAACCTGGCTAGTTTCTGGCCATGATGAAGTGCTTCAGAATCCCTTACAAGCTCTCCATGAGAGCAAAAAAACCACAAATGGGAAGGTGAACTCTTCTCTCACAAATCTATGCCATCAGAAGTAGAAAATGTGCTGAATCTGCTTTCTGTAATTCACAGCAGGTATTGCTTGGCCAAACATGGCAGGCTCTGAGGCTTCCTCCTGCAAGTCCCTTTGACAACTTCATGAGAGCCGCTGGATGTTAGGTGTAAGCTTCGTCCTACTTATCTTTACTTCTGGTTTTCCTTGTACAAAGTTGTCTTCTAAATCTTAAGTTTGTTTTAGACATGAATGTCATCTTATAGCTCAACTTCTGGTATTTTTTATGCGCAAATTTGTCTTTCAAATCCTTAGTTGAGCTTGTTTAACCTGGTAGGTTGGAGAGGAGTTTAGATGTTAGACTGATGCCTTAAATGTTTACATTTGATCACTTGTAGCTGGTAGAATTAGCTGTAGTTTCATGCATGAAATCTTTAATTGAGTTTTCTTGTCTTCATGTGATTTTATTTTCCTTGGTCTGATTTGCTACGTACTTGTTTTTTTGTGTGAAATTTCTTAGGCAATTCAGTTCTACTGCATATTCTATTTATTTATTATTATTTGTTTTTGTTCATGTAGCAAGAACAATTTAAATTCATAACTTATGTAGGACAAATAATGCATCTATTTTTTCTTCACACTCATGTTCTAATAGTTAGCAACCGATTTAGTAAGACTATGACTTCAACCATGTCTTCCATATACACATGATCTTTTGCGAAATAATTCATGAATATATACTGGCTTCGGAACCTTAAGATTATTTTGAAGAAAAATATTTAAATAATAAAGAAAGCTTATCTTATTGAATCCTAGCCCATTGGTTCATATTAAAAATAACAAGGCACCGGTCTAGCTTCATATAGACACATTGAGGTTAACCTCAAATAGGTTAATATTACAAGGTTTTAATGAAAATGGAGGTCTGACATTTATAATATAAATCAATGCGCTTGGATTTGTTAGTTAAGAGTAAGCTTTTCTATACTTACAGTGATGTAAAGGATTCTATTATGATTGGTGGTTCCTAGGAGTATATCGTCACCCCAAAACACTTTTCCATGTGATTTTTGAGCAAATGGGCATCTCTTTCATCTTCTTGGGCAAGTTATGGTAAAAAGAAATCTTGACCAAGGGAGTCTTTATGAGTGTTTCTGATGTGGGGGCTATGGAGGACTGACCAGTCCTCAAAGAGAGGAGGGTTGTTGCTCATCCCTTTCCCTTATCTCCCCCTTTCCCTTTTTCCCTCTTAGCACCTTTCTAATATAAGTCTTTTCAAATCATAATATATTTTTAATTTCTATATAAGTCTTTCGTTATTTTGGGTCTTCATTGTAACCCCTGTTTTAAGTCAGTAGTAAAATTGTGTCATGCGTCTTAGTTTGGGTTAACTCCGGTATCATTTGACATCAGAGCTAGCCCAAACCTAGTATTATCCTAGGGTTTCTAGCATCCACCCCTATCCAATCCACCACATTATTTTTTTCTCTCCTTTTTCGTATTACTTTCTTTCTTTGTTCTTTCTTTCTTTTCTTCTGCAGATTCCAAACCTCAGCCATGCCATTGAGGAGATCGATGCCTTAGCCTTCTTAGGACGAGATACGGTGAGAGCTCCGTCGTCTTTAGCGTAGGCTTATGGATATTGAAGAGGAAATCCAGTAGGAGGATACTCTCGACCTTGATCTTGAAGGTCGAAGGGAAGAATGAGAAAATATGAAGATAAAACATGAAATATAGCATCAGTTCCTACCAAACTACTACTGCCAAAAATTGCAGACTCTAGTTTCCGAAGAGGAGAGACCGTATCACTAAGAGACCCCTTTGCTACTATCCGGCGGAACTAATCTGCAAGACTATCACAGTCAGAAAATGTTGTAAGTGCCACGGATATGGACATGTTGAAGTACACCGCAGACATTGAAGCGCAGTTCTAAAGAGAATTTTCATCCGATGACGTTTTCCCCCGTGGAACCCTCTTGTTCGAGGATACATTCAATGCCATTCCTCCTTGTAATCAAAAGGAACATGCGACTTTTGATGAGATTGTGATTCTTTCTCTCCCAGAAGATGGAGAACTTTATGTTTAGACATTAAAATCATGCAGAGCAGGAGATGTCAGAATTTAAATTTGTAGTAGATGATCTTAATAACAACCAACTATAACTTTACAGACGACTGCACTTCAAACCCTCACCCCCAGTGTTTCATATAAAGCTCTTGTTATTGGAACACATTAGAAGATGTCAGTTCTCCAAAACTTAAAGAGTCGAAAGGAAGACCCAAAAGATAATATGAATCACACATCAACCAAACTCTTGCAAATCTTCAACCTTTCTGAGGCCCAACTTGTCATAGATGAGAAGCATATGAGATATTTACTTGTTTGGAATTTGACTTGGGAGAATCTACGTGGTGTACCTTTGGCTCAGATTATGCCAAATCAGAATAGATCGATAGGGAGATCAATTTTTGATTTTTCATCAGTCCAAAAACTTCTCGCTTCTCCAAATTTCAGTTTCTACTATGATGCACTTCATAGTGCTGTTGGAGCTTATGCCAAACATATTTTTATTGAATAACTTGGTGGAAAAGAAGGCTCTCTATTAAATTGCACTCCTAAGAGACTTTGGTGGGGGTCATTCAGACGCTAACCTGACTTATGCCAAGGAATTAGTAGTATGGATGGGATTGAGCAAATTGGAACCGCAAGATGAACCCCTTGAGCTTGGTGCAACTGGTGCTGGTGATGTTGATTGTAACATGATACTTGGTAAAAAGTTCTTTGTGACTTCATCTGATTTTGTTGTCATCTTTACTGTGAACGTTTTTTAGTTCATTATTGTGACTTCATCTGATTTTATTGTCATCTTTACTGTTAACGTTGTTCATTCACTGCATTGCTTGATGTTTTAACAAATAATCTATATCTGAAGTTTTTTGAGGTGCCAACGGGATGGAAATTCTTTGGCAACTTGATGGATGTTGTACATTGTTCTGTTTGTGGTGAAAAAAGCTTTGGGACATGTTCAGATTATATTCGTGAGAAGGATGAGATCTGGCCAATCTTAGAATTGCTTTCTATTCTTGCCGACAAGAACATGGACAACCTTAATGGGGGAAAGCTAGTGATAGTAGAAGACATATTTCGCCAACACTGGGCTACTTATGGTCTTCAATGGGATCTTGGGGTGGCTGACAACAACACAAATGCTTAGACCTATAATGTCGAAGCTCCCCCCAACCCCGGGAGACTGATGGAGGCGCTATAAAAGAACGACCAGTCCCAATAAGAGGGGGGTTGTCGCTCCTCCCCCAACCCCGGGAGGCTGTTGCAGGCGTTATGGAGGATCAACCGGTCCTCAAAGAGAGGGGGGTTGTCGCTCCTCCCTTTCCTTTCTCTCCCCTTGCCTTCTTTTCCTTTTAGCATCTTCTTAATATAAGTTTTTCCAATTCAGAATTTCTAAATATTTTTATTACTCTTTCCTAAATTTTGAGGTTTGATTTTATTTTTTCTTATTTTAAAAACCTTTCATAAAATCTAAAATGTGACTTTATTCTTATTTCTTATTTTAAAAAGCTTTTCCTAAAATTTGAAATATCATTTTATTCTCACTTCTTATTTCAATAAGTCTTTCCTAAAATCTAAAATTTGATTTTATTTTCTTTCTTATTTTAAGTATTTCCAAAAACGAAGGCACAACCTCATTATAAATAGAGGTCTTGTTTTTTATATTTGAAATTAGGTTTTAGCCTTGGTATTTTCTTCTTTGAGGACACTATCTGACGTCGAGGCAGTGCTCTAGCTGTTCCTCGTTTGAGGTGGTGATCGTCTCCGTGGGTTCGGGTGGTGCTCTGGCTATCCGGCTGTAGCTTGACCACCCCAATAAGATATTTATCTATTCTTCCACCTTTCATGTTGCTGTCCACCCGCTTCTCAGCCCTACAATAGTCCACCGCATCTTATTTCAAGAAGCCTTTCGTAAAATCTGAAATTTGATTTTATTTTCTTTCCTATTTTAAGTATTTCCTAAAACGAAAGTACAACCTCATTATAAATAGAGTTCTTGTTTTTGATATATGAAATCAAGTTTTAGTCTTGGTATTTTCTCCTTTGGGGGCACTATCTGACGTCGAGTTAGTGCTTCGACTGTTTCTCGTCTGAGGTGGTGATCGTCTCAATGGGTCTGGGTGGTGTTCCGGTTTTAGCTCGACCCCAACAAGATATTTATTTATTCTTCCACCCTTCATGTTGTTGTCCACCCGCTTCTCAGCCCTACAACAGTTCACCGCATCCCTCCCCCCAACCTGCTGTTAGCCTTCTCCCAGCAAGGCCGCAGCTCCCCATACTCCATCCCTACACTGCCTTTCCTAAACAACCCAGTGTTGGTTGTGTACCTTCCCAGAATTCCTCCCAACACTCAGTTAACCCACTTCAAGTAGTTTACTTTACTATCCAGGCATTTCCCATCGCAGCTAGCGCTTCCCTGCTCGATGTACACCCTCCGATAGTTCTGACGAGCTTTCCCCACTGTTGACTCATTTTCCCAGCTTGTTACCTCACATTCCAACCTACCTCCCAGCTGCCCAACAAACCTTCCCGCCACCTTAACCTACCGCCTCCCTCCTCTAGTTCAGGAAAATTAACTTAGAAAACATACTCAATCCCGCCACCTTCATTATAAGTTACATTCTTTTCTGTAATTATATATTCTTCTTACTACAGCATTCTGAAATTTTATCTTCATTATAATATTTTTGCTTAAGAAAATGAGAAATAGCATTTGACTTGGAAGAGGCTATGAGTCGAAGATATTTCTAGCTTTTTCTTCATTGATGTTATGATAGTGATGCATTCTTCCATTCAGCTATCAGTTATGTTTCATTTATTTTCTTAAATGTGCAAAAAACTTATATTTATGGCAGCTAAAAATAACTCAAAATGGTTCATAATTTAGTGAGAAAATTTACAATTTATATTGCTTAGCTTGCACATTTAACGGTCAAATTCTTGAATGATCTGTCTGAAAGCGTATTTTAGGATAATTCTTTTGTAAAACTATATTAATGCGAAAAGGAAGAACTTCCACCATAGAAAATATGACTTCTAAGCATCGTGTAAAGTATCAAGTGCACCAAGTAAAAAATTTACTTTTTAGCTTAAGTAATAATAAGGTATTCATACAATAAATCTTTAATGTTTGCATCTGATTAATTCTTAATTGCAAACAATTACATGTGACAAACCTTGTGGCTACACACTTGCTTTTATTTTGCTTTTAAGCATTCTACTGATTTCATTATAAAATTCATGGATTGGTGCGGGCCCAATTAGGTTTGAGTTGGTTTTGTTCGTACAAAAAAAAAAAAAAAATGATATTGATATTAAAAGTATTCGAATCTACTTATAAGTTCTATGCTTATAAGGATATATTATTTTGTACTAGAAGACTGTCTTTTTGTATTCAAACTTTGAACTATTGATTCTCTTCTTAAAAATTTTATTGTCGAGTATCATTCATGGGTGGGGTTGTGAATGAATCAATGCACTCGATGAGCAAGTCTAATTTGGTTTAATTAATTCTTGACCGAGCTCAATAGATAAACATGGTTCAAATCTTTTATTTGATGCTTAAGAATGAATTAGTTTATTATTTAAAAATAATTTGTTTTATATTTTATAGTAAATTTAATTTTGATGTTTTTTTTTTAAAGATGTGTTAATTAAATAAAATTTACTTAGAGATATAATATAATATTATTCCAATACACGTATTATACTTTATTATAGTTTAATATTTAATTTTCTTTGTATAGAAATGCATGTTTAGCATTTAATTATATATTTTTTAATTACAAGAGAGCTTATTTTTAATTTAGTATTTTATTTAATTTGTGATAATTAGTTAGATAATAATTGAAAGTTTAATTAATTATTTTTTTATTTAGAATATTAAAATATTCATTAATAGTTTGACATGAAAATTCTAGTTGAGCAGAGTTATAATTTATTTATTAATTTATTGAAGCACTTGTTTAATAAATATAAATAAATCAAGTTTAAATTAATATTTAAAATTATTAATTAAGCCAAGTATAAATATATTTGTTACTATGGCTGGAGCTGTAAAGAACTTACAATTCACCCAAGCTAAAGCTCAATCCGGAACCTACTTGGCTCAACTCAGCTTGGTTACAACTCCATACATAGGTCTATAAATGCTTCCGGCAAGGTTGAGGAAGTTGTTAAATCGGTTGAGACATTCCTGTTTTTCTCAAGTCCTCTAAATTTTAATAAGAAAAGAAAAATCTTAGCTATTTGCGAATTCCAGAATATATTCTGGGTGTATCTCAGGGATTTGAGCCTTTCTTTCTGATATCTAATTCTTTTTTCCTCTTTTCATTTTATTTTTTTTCACTAAAAAATTAAAATTTTTCTTTGGTTGAACCCTCCTGAAGTAGTATATTTGATTGTGTTATTTTGTGACCAAAAATCTTTTGGAAGCTCTTTTGGTTTGTGCGAAAGAAAAACAAATTTAGGCTCTGTTTGGGGCAGCTTATTTGGTGCGATGGCGTTTTAAAAACACACTTTGCCTGTTTTGGTAAACTGCGTTTTGGCGGCTTATGCGTTTTCAAAACGTTGAAAACAACGTTTTCACACTGCACTTGTCTAGGGGCGGTAACAACTTTCTGGCAGCGGTCTGACTTTTCCAAAAAAAAAAAAAAAAA
>NW_018165315.1:44725-49536 GCF_001263595.1 Phalaenopsis equestris | reverse complement strand
AGATTATTTTTAATCAACTTATCAACAGATTATTCAATAAGCTGCCCCAAACAAACTCTTAAAAGCCTAATTCTTATTTAAATAACATTTGTATCCCTTTCAATAGAGTTAAAAATAAGTTGTGTTAGCATGTAGTGCTTTCATTTATGTGTTGTTCTAATTAAGGTTATATTAACTTGGAACAATAAATGATTCAAGTTTCATTGATTTGACCAAAGTTGAACGGAAGACGTAATAAATATAAAAATTAATTATAACTTATATGATTCAATGAATAACATAATTATATAATTAAAAAAATATTATAAAATATACAATCAGAATTCTCCAAGTTTCAAAATCATTTGAGTACACCTACAATAGACCCATCAAACTGTCTTCCATAAGAGCTGCTTTATTCTAAGAAAAAATTAATATTTCTAAAATAAAAAAAAGATTTGGCCCACCCTATAAACATTTCCAATATGTTTTTATCAGAATATATGATAAGCTATAAATTGATGTTAAAAATATCTTTTGTTATTATTTTTTTTTCTTTTTTAATAAATCATGAACACTCGTAAATTTTCATATTTTAAGTTAGACTTTTAAACCATATAAATCAATGAAAGTTGGCCTTATTCCCATATATATATAATGTCTTTGTCTTTTCGAATTGGGGCATGTGGCTCATGACATGTGAAATTAACGTATGATTTTTAGTTGGGAAAATAAATGTCCTGTGGCATAAAGAATGACATAAAAATATAAAATAAAAAGCAATATTCATGATATTTAAAAGAGAAAACTGATTCTCCGATGTATTGGTTGAATAGGCGGTTGAATGATTGAAATGATCCTGTATATGTTTCGAATCGGACCAGTTACCGATTTGGTCCAATTTTCTAAATACTGATTCTAATTTTATCTAACTATTGTATACTTCTATAATCTTCTTCATTTTGGATTATTTTTTGTACTTTTAAGTATGGAAATATAATGTTTATATCATAATTTTTTTATTTGGAAAGATTGTGAGGCCTAAACATATTTCAAATTTTTTATTCCTTCAAATTGTTACATTTATGCTTCATCTCCAAATACTTAAGGAATTTTATGCATTTCACAAGCAATATGGTATGGTAATGCTAGGCACCAATGTATGTGTTTATATACTTGTTAAAAAGATAAAGTGCATGTTATGAGATAGATTTTCTATGTGACATGTACGATATTTGTCTTGATTTCATTAAACTTTTATGGTAATTATGATGCAGATTTTGAAGATGGTCAATACGCCTGCGTTGTGTGAGATGAATGCACATAAGTTTGCATGGGATGATTATGACATAAATCATGAGGAAATTTGTCATATAAATCTTGACGAAGATGTACATGAAATAATTCTCATGAGAGAACATGGATTTTAATGCTCTAATCGCTATAAACACAAAGAACGATATTGGTGTATAATTTGATGTCATGATAGTTTTGTTTTATGATGTTGTATCTATGCATTCTATTGTAATGACTAGTATGACATATTTATGGATTTATATGCAAATCTAGATTAAATGATAAATGCTCGTAATAATTCTTCGATAATTTTGTGAAATTATTTGAACTTGAAATGTTTTTTTCCTTATGAAGAATATTTATTTTATCTATAAATTCTAAATAATACATTTTTATGGTTTAAAAAAAGTTGGTCTACTGATTACAGTTTAGTAAATCATTTTTTTCGCAAGCAATTTGCATTACAAAGATTCTATCGAAAAAAGTAATACATCAAAGCATATATATATATATAGAGAGAGAGAGAGAAAGAGAGAGAGAGAGAGAGAGAGCGAGCTGGATATATATATATATATATATAGAGAGAGAGAGAGAGAGAGAGAGAGAGAGAGAGAGAGAGAGAGAGCTGGATTTACTTATATACCACTCAATCTCTATGGGTTTACATATCTAACATCCAAACTTTCAATTTTTACATGCATGCCTCTTTGCATCAGTTAATGTTGATTTTGCATTCTCTCTTATCTTCTTTCCATCCTTTTTTCTATTTTTTTGGGTGTATCTAAATAACAATTTGTGTAAGATTAAGAAAAAAAATCATGGCAATGCCAAAATTTGAAATTGCGAAGTTTAATTGAGAGAATGATTCTAATTTATGAAGAGTTGAGATGATGACAATTTGTTCAACAAGGATTGTCCAATGCATTTTCAAGGGAATGATTAGAAGTAATGGTTGATAGGGTAAATGCAATGAAATTTTAATTGAAAGCCCGAACTGTCATTTTCTATATATATATTGGAGAAATCCATCACAAATTAGTTCTTGAAAACATACATGTGCACTCTTTAGATGGATGATGCTAAAGATTTGAGAAAACATATGGACGACTTTAATAAGATAGTTTTTTTCTCAAAAATATATTATGAAAATATATGAAGAAGATCACACAATAATTCTTCTCATGCCCTTGTTAAAGATATATGAATATAGAATAGACATAATGTTATATGGGAGCAATCTCTCACAATGTATGACATTAAATATGTTCTTATTTTAATAAAATAAAAAAAAAATGAAGGAAAAAAATGAGAGACATTTTAAACAAAATTATCTTGAAAGAAGAAAATGATGGCTTATTCATTCTTTTTTTTTTTTTTTTTTTTCATTTATGTTCAACTTCTTTGTCACATTTTCCTTCTTTCATTTTCGAAAGCTATTTCCAGTTTGTTGGAGAAAATCAAAGAAAATGTATGGGAGAAAAAAACATAACTTTTTAAGAACATTGTACTTGAGCATGGCTATATATATGAATAATAAAGTCTTTATAAATGATTGTTGGAAAATAAGAAGAAGGAATGGAAGAAAAAAAAAAAAATCAATTTTTGGTATTACCATTCATGTAAATCATAACTAATTTGTTGGCGTGACACGAGACAATAATGTTGGTCACTACGAACTCGAAGTTTGTAGAGAAAAAAATAGATTGCTTTGGAATTCATGTTCACATTAGGGACTAACAATGGGAAGATTTACATGTATACTACTCAATTCATATATATTTAAATATCTAACACCTAAACTTCAAATTTTACATAAATCTTATATATACATATGATTTATTTCACATTTTAAAAGTTAGGTGTAAGGTGTGTAAATACATAAGAATTAGGTGGCATGTATGTATACTCCCTAAAAATACATTTACAGATCAAAAGCAATAATCACCAAATGACTATTCCAGATTTCTTTAAAGGACAAGTTTGAAAAGACATAAGACGCAAAATCTATACAAAGAGAAAATATCTATATAATGAGAACAACACCAACAACAATAGATTTATCCAAAGTTCACAATATAAATAATGTGGTCAAAATTTATCATATATTTTAATCTATCAGCACACACTGATCGATCTTAAAATACTCTAAATTGCTTTTGGTAAATGCAGCAGCTCTCAGAGGAACAAGATATTGAATTCTTTCTTCGTTAATAGACGAACAAGTGTAATTTACTTGCAGAGGAAACAACTTTAGGCAACAATTGTTCCGGGGCATTTTTATAGTAATTTTATGTCAAGTACAAACAAATGTTTATTGAAGGAGTTCACGTCCCTTTAGCTAATGTAGTGATTTACAGATCAGTCAAATGGTGGGCTATACCATTGGATTTCAGGAACTTCTTCATGAAATAATGTGTTGTTTTAAGTATATATTTTATGATTATTTTTGGTGATATTGCACTAAAGAAGGGTATTTTCAAAAGAAGGGTATTTTCATTTTTTTGTTGCAAGTATATCAATTTTAGGCATTTGGAGCAAAAATAGTAAAAATGACGAAAGTTGGAGCAAAAACAGCGAATTTTATGATTATGGTGCCTGAAGCGCCAGAACTGGCGCCTTAATCGCCACTTTACAGAGAGCTGGGTTAGGGACCAAACTGGCGCCTGAAACGCCACTTTACAGAGAGCTCGGGTAACCAAAGGAAAATATGTTGAGATTTTAATACCTATTTTATGCTTAATTTTAATGATATTACACATTAAAAGAATGTATTTTGCATGTTTTTTGTTTCAGGTACAAGAAATGAACTTTTGGAGAAAAATTTTGCCCTGTCACCTTTCGATAAGTCTTTCGATGCTTAATCTTTTTTACACTTCTTGCATATTTTTGAATGAGATTACACTTTAAAGGAAGGTTATTTTCATGCTTAGTTTGTAGGGCTGTCTGTTAGGAACACAACGCAACTGAAATGGGGCGAAACGGAGCTAAAACGGAGTCAAACAGAGCGAAACGGTGGAGCTGCGCAGTTTGCTCGCCGATAGCACCCAAAACGGCGCCGATGGTGAGATTTACCTGAGAAGACCGAAAAATGACAGAAACGCTCGCCGACTGCGCCCTCGAGCCCGCCGACGGCGCTCGAGCGCCCTCGAGCCCGCAGACGGCGCTCGAAACGACTATGGACCGACTTTTGGCGGTTATGGGCCGAAATTAAACGTATTTGGAGGCTTTTTGAAAGGATACTTGTGACAACTCTTCAAACCTTGTCCCTACACTTTAAAAGAACAGGTTTAGGTTAGAAAAAGAGGGCTTTTTTTGTGAGAGGAATGTTAAGAAAAGTGTGGAGAAAGTTTAGGGTTTTTAGAATAGAAGTTGAAATGTAAATTTTTACCCTTTTGGAGAGATTGGAGAGGGGATTTTGAGAGAATTTGTAAGGAGATGTTCTAGCATTGCATGAATTGGTGGGAGACTTTGTGAGAGAGATTTTCTTCTATCTTTCGAAGAGAAAAAATTAAGTATTGTATTCTTCATTATCTTAT
>NW_018165315.1:43576-44625 GCF_001263595.1 Phalaenopsis equestris | reverse complement strand
TTCTTCTTTGGATTCTATAATAAAATATTCCAAATTTAAACTTACTCCCTTTCACACCTTTACATTTGATCTCGTTAAAAAGTCTTGCCCTTTGAAACTCCTTGAAGATAATATTTCCTGAATTTTATTGAGAGTCTTCTTAGGTGACTTTGGTCATTTAAGATGTAATTAACTATAGGGGCTTACCCTTATAGGAAGCATGTCCAAACCCAGCTTAATATAAACCCTACTTAATCCTTTATATTAAATAGGGAACTTGTCAGCAAATATAAAGGTTTCGCAGACCAAACCAATGTCATATATTCCTCAGTTTATTTGATCGAGTCTCATCCTAGAGTCTTGTGTTTATCCTTCGGGATAGATACAAGATTTCAGGTATAGCGCTCTTTCATTTAAACTATAAAAAATATGGGATCAGTATGATTTCATATTTTTCTAAAACTAAATATATATATAATTTAAAACATCTTTCTGAAGCGGGCGAGGGAAGCGGGCGACGGGATTTCGATTTCGGTGACCGACAGCTTCTTACGGGCAACTCCTCCAACCAAAAATAATGTCGACATTGATTATCTAAGTTATTCGCCATTTCGTTCAAAATTTTAATTTCTTTTTATTATTTTCAAATTTTTCTAATAATACATTCTAATTGTGAATCGTAAGGTAATAAATCTTTAGATCTAATATTTCGCATAAACAAATATAATCAGCAAAGAAAAACTTTTTTTAAATACTCCTTGAATAAAAAATATTTTCTTTTTGGATTTTTGAAATTTTTTTATTTTTATATAATTATCTCTAAATTTCCTAATTTACCAAATCTATTTAATTTACCGTTACCTTCCCGACAACGGTGCCAAAAACTTGATCCTGAATATATAGTTGTGTAAAAATTATATAGTTGACTCCGTTATGCAACAATGCCAAAAGCTTGATGCAATATTTTATGAATAAGAAATTTAAGCAATTAATGTTGGGATTATTTGCAAGTATACGTATCGTTATCAGTAATAGAGGAATTTCTATTTAAGCCCCAAATATCGATCCCA
>NW_018165315.1:38938-42569 GCF_001263595.1 Phalaenopsis equestris | reverse complement strand
AGTTCATACAATAATAATAAACAAACAAAACTTATTTGAAACTCTTTCTCAAAGCAAATCCCTTGTAGCATCTCTTAGGAAATGTAGGAAGAAGAAATCTCTTACTTCTCTCCCTCTCCAACACTCTTAAAGAAGAATTAACACTTAAACTCACAACAAAACTCAAAACTATAAAGAAAATAAATGACTAATGGACTCTAAGTGGCTATATGGAATGTGGAATTGCTTGGAAGAGAGTGGAAAGTGGTTAAAGGGTGCAAAGGAGCGCGAAGGGAGGAAAAGGGGGTCTTTTCTGAGCCTCTCTTACGAAACGTAGGAAGAAGAAATATCTAACTTATCTTCCTCTCCAACACTCTTAAGAGCCTCTCTTACGAAACGTAGGAAGAAGAAATATCTCACTTATCTTCCTCTCCAACACTCTTAAAAAAGAATTCACACTTAAACTCACCTCAAAAACTTAAAACTATAAAAAAAATGACTAAATGGACTCTAAGTGGCTATAGGGAATGTGGAATTGCTTGGAAGAGAGTGGAAAGTGGTTGAAGGGTGCAAAGGGGCGCGAAGGGAGGAAAAGGGGGTCTTTTCTTATCAACTTTGGCTCTAAATTGAGCCTAATATCATTTTTTCAATAGATGCATCCAAAAACTCTTCAAAAAATCGCCAAATTTGTCGTTTTTCAATAGATGCATCCAAAAACTCTTCAAAAAGTCGCCAAATTTGTCAAATCCTCTAGAAATAGGGTCTGCACCGACACTAGTGTCGTCAACGCCCATTCTGGCACCGTCGACACCAGTGGCCATTTAATTAGACTGTGCTCTCTGTCAAATGGCATCGTCGGCGCCCGGTCTGGCGTCATCGGTGCTGAACATTTCTTCTAAAGCTTCATTTTGACTCCAACTTCCATCCTTTTTGCTTCCTTTTTGTTACAAGTCCTAAAAATCAACAACCTACAATAAAACATGAAAAAAACCTTCACTTAAAGTGCAATATCATCAAAAATGAGTATAAAATACAGGTCTAAAAATGCATATATTTTTGGTGTATCAATTCTCAAGTGTTCGGGGAATGACCCGAAACTGCTTTAAAGAACCCTTGATACATTTGAGTTCACTTTGAACTTATCATATTATTCTATTAATCATCCCATGTCAAATTAAAATTACCCCTTTACTCGATGAATCTTGACGTCTTAACCATCTAGAGGATGGGGTATTCAATTAATCAGTTGATATTTTACTTAAAAGTTATGTAGGTGAATGTCTTTATAGCAATTTCCAATCATGAAGGACTTTTGTACCCAGCACTAAAGTTGGGCTGATAGTGTTAATCATTAATCATGTTATCTTCTAAATCCCATCAAACAAGTTTTAAAATCAAGCCTAGATCACTACCAACCCCCTTAATAAATCTAATGGGAGAAAGATTAGCAAATGTTAGAATTTTAATTTAGGTGATAAGGATTTTGATTAAAAGAAGTTAAATCATAATTAATTGTGGACTTAATCATAGGTAAAACATCATCTCCCTAGTTTAAACCCATCACTTGGAAATCAATTGATTTTGATTAACTCCCGAATCTTGATGATTTAGCATATTATAATTTTTTTCTTATTATGGAAAGGTGACAAGTTGTTTCTAACTTTTACTCGATATGCTTCAATCATCCAAACATACCATTAAGATCAAAGTTACTCATTTTTCCTTTAATTAATCCTAAATTTTGATTAGGGCACAAAAGCTTAAAATTACCGTTTTACCCTTGGGGCTCTTCATTTCTTAACTTATTAAGCAAAATTCAAATGACTTTAAAGATTTTAGAGTACCCTACCCATGGGGGGTGGCGGGCAGTTAAAACATCGAAAGAGAAAATGTCAATTTCAAATTTTAATTTAAATAATTATTTTAGCTTATAAAATAAGATTTTTTAAAATTGACTCATTTAAATAATCAAAGTAATATTTTTGGCTTATGAGAAAAGTATTTAGAGGTTCCCTTAGGTCAGAGAAACACTTAGATAAAGTTCCATGATTTTTTGAGTCAAATCTTTAATTTTATTTTATAATTATTTACAGATTTTTATGATTTAATTTGAATGGAAAATATGTTTTATTTACAAAAAAAAAATTATA
The DNA here is from genome assembly GCF_001263595.1 of Phalaenopsis equestris. NCBI lineage: Eukaryota > Viridiplantae > Streptophyta > Magnoliopsida > Asparagales > Orchidaceae > Phalaenopsis > Phalaenopsis equestris. The sequence goes on along the minus strand of NW_018165315.1, from coordinate 40,440 downwards.
TCTTTATTGAACCTCTCTTAGTCCAGGGAGCTCAAAGAAATAAATCTTCTATTTTTATGATTTTTAACTTATTTATTACAATTAATCTAATGAGAAAAATTAAGAAAAATTCATTTTTAAGCCTTTGGAAATTTATTTTTAACTTATAAAAATTAGTAAAAATATTTTAGTGAGACAAAAGTGATGAGGGAGCAATTAGGAACATTTTGAAATATTTTTGTATTTTTGGAATTTTTAACTATTTTTAATTTGAAATATAGGTCAAAAATGAAATATTTTATCAAAAATAACTTTTATTTTTCCTTAATCCTCCAGATCACAAGGAACTCAGAACCACTTTTCATAATTTTCCTAATTGAAATAATTTAATATAATTATTTTTTAATTTAATATAATTATTTTTGGATTATTTTTGGGCAAAAATACAATGTTTCTTGAAAAATCAACTTTAGTGCTTAAACTTAATCAAATAATTTTCAAATTTTTACAATGGATTAACATGATGTTTACACACAATGTGAAACATATTTTGTCAATTTTTATTAATATTTAATCTACATAAATTAATAAAAGATATACATACTTAATTAAATACAAAAATGTATAAAATTATTCAAACCATCATAACATTTTTCCTACGCTTCTCGACCACAAGAAACCTACTAAAATTTATTCCATAATTTTCTAAGTGATAATTAAATTAATCCAAAATAGCCATCTTAGCTTGCAAATTAGGGCTAGAAGCACAGAGATGTCCTCTAACATTGAAAAATCAAGAAACATAGCCTCAAGACAAACACATCCATATGATTTATATGGTATGAAATACAATAAATATGTATGAAGAATCAATTTAAGCTTGGTTTAGGGTTGAGGTTCAATACCTTTGTCTGAGAGGGAAAGCCTCATTCAGATGTTCTTAAAAGCTTTGAATGAGTCCAACAAACCTCTCGATGAAGTCTTGGGTTGTAGTGAATTGTCTAGGTATGATTTCTGACCGATGACTTTAAATATGCTTAAAAATATAAGATAAATAGGGACATAATAAATATTCAATAATTGTAAAGTCACACTTATCAACGTAAATATATGTATCGCTCAAGTAATATGGGGCTCTAATGGAGTCCTAGATATTGATCCCACAGGGAGTGGTTTAGAACAGCGAACTAAAATTTTAGAAAAGCAATACTTTAATCGCATCAACGAAGTTCAATTTGCTTATCTCTCACTAATAGACAATTGAAATAAATATATAATTTTAATAACTAATAAATAACTAATGATACTAATGAGGGTTTAAATATGATATTCAATATATAAGAAAGCATCCTTCTCCTTGTCAAGAAATTATAGTGAATGGATAACGTGAATTGGTTCAAATTTTATTGTGTCAAATAGGAGCATACCTATTCTTTACCCTTTGGTCCAGGCATAAAGAACATTGACTAATCCTACGCTTGTTTACTGAATCTACGGCTAGGCTGGGAGAATATCGGCTCTCA
>NW_018165315.1:24515-38772 GCF_001263595.1 Phalaenopsis equestris | reverse complement strand
ATTTCTTAAACATTTTCATGGCTTCACCAATTCAAATAAACATTTCACAAATCTCAATACAAGGAGAAAGACAGAGAAAACTATTCAGATCTCATAGGAAAAACACAACAAAACTCAGAATGCATATATAAAATCGAAGTCATACAAACTACAATAAGTAAAAAACTTATATCTAATTTCTCCCTAAGAACACTCCGCGAAGTTCCTCTGAATCTCTTCCTTTCTTTACAGCACACAGAATTCCTCTTTGAAGTAGCAAGAAGAAAGAAATCTCTCACTTTCCATCCACTCCTACAATCTCTCAAATAGCCTCCTTCTTCTAAAGGACCTTTATAACATCCCGGACCTTTCCAATTTTTGGCCAAAATCTTCTTTTAAAGTTGTGGATGAGCTTTCCCATGAGTTTCCTAAGCATCCCTTCAAAATTTGGCCTCATCAAAAGCTTGAGTAGGCATAACCACCGAGCTCGTTGTCGGTCGTTGATGCCGCCGTCGGGGGCCTTCTGGAGATTTTGTCCTGTAGCCTCGGGAAAAACTCGCCGTCGGCGGCGTCGATGGTGTCGTCGAGGAGACTTTAAAATCAATTGCCTGGACTCTCGGGAAGTTCAAATCTCCACATTTTGGTCCTTTTTGCTCCAAATTCGCTCCTTTTTGCATCTTTTTGCTCCAATGACCCTAATTCATCATTCCTGCAACAAAACATCAAAAATATCTTTCTTTAAAGTACAATATCATTAAAAATAGTATAAAATAAGTATGAAAATCTCAACATATCTTCCTTTCGTCAAGTTCGACCAAAGTCAATTTCAGATGTTGATCAAAGTTTATGCTAGAGGCTCTTTGTGATGAGGCTTTTGTGGGGAATCAACTCCTCTCACTTAGAGTATGGTGTGTGCAGAGTTAATTGGAGTTTTGTGGACTGTGGAGGTGTGGGGAAATATGTCTTGGTTTTCCCTGAATTTTGAACTCAAAATTGAGCTCTCATAGAGGAATCCAAAGGGGGGAAATGGTGGGCTTGAGTTTGGGAGTTCTTGGAGAGTGTCTCAAAGCAATTGGACAGAGTCTCCCTAAGTAAATTGACTAGTTCCTATTTTGGCCATGGAGGAGATAATGTAAATAGAAGGGCCAAGGGTGGAGCTCAGAGCTCTAATTTAGGTGCAATTGGGTGCTTAGGTGGAGGGTAGAAAAATGCCAAAGACAAATTGGAGCTGACCAGCTTGGATGGGTGTAATTGGGTTTAGATTAAGGCATGGGGCCTCCCAGTTTTGGCTCCTCCGGCAACTAGGGCGGCTAGCCAGAGCAGGGGAAGTGCTCAGGTGGCTCAGGGACCTCAGGAGAACCTGTCACAGCAATTAATTTGGGTTGGTAATGGTTTTTATCAAAAATCTCTTTGTCTTAAGCAATTTAAGAAACAAATCCCTTAATTTAGGGGACCTTTGTTCCATGGCTCGGCTAGGGTGGGCTAAGTGGGTCTAGCTTGGTCACTAAAGTCCATATAGTATAGGGTGGGCTAAGTGGGTCTAGCCTGGTCACTAAAGTCCATATAGAACTAAAGTCCATATAGTGGTTTTAGAGTCCTTGAGTTGATCAATTTGGCATGGCTTGGTCAATTTTGGTGCATGGGTTCAATTTGGGTCAAATTAGCTTGAATTTGGGTTTAGGTTGGGCTAACCATGACATAGTACTCAACTATTTGAGCAACATAGTGTAAATGATTGTCATAAAGGGTTTAGAAAAGTTTTGGAGTGATCTTTAATTGGTTTGGAGGTTCAATTTGAAGGAATTTGGACATTTGGTCAATTTTGGGGATGTTAGGTTAAACTTAGGTTTGAGTTAGACTAGAGTTTGGTCAAGGCCCGATTGATGGTTCAAAGTGGTCCTAAGGATTGTCATGAAGAGTTTTGGATATCAATTGAGTAGAAATTTTTGGGCTATGGGGTTCAATTTGGTTGAATTTAGGGACATGGCCAATTTGGGGCAAAATTGGGGGTTTTGGTCCAAGTTAGTTTTGAGTAAAATTGAGGCTTTAACAAAGCCAATTGAAGGTTGAATTTGATATTTGGAAATATTTTGAAGAGCTTATGATGCAAAATAGTGGTAATTGGATAGATTTGGTGTTCAATTGAATTAGATATTGATTTTGGGTCAAATTGGGGCTTTTTATTTAGGTTGAAATCAAATTCAAATGTGGGTCAATTGGACATAGATTTGGTTTAAATCAAACTTGGACAAGATGAATTTTAGTTTAGAATTGCAATTGGGTGAAATTAAGATCAAATTGGTGGACATTGGGGGTGAATTAGGGTAATTGGGCCTTTAAAGGCAATTTGGAGTTTTTGGCCAAAATTGGTCAAATTGAGCTCAATGGAATGTTTCAAATTGATTTTAGGGATATTTGAAGTGATTTTGGAGGTTTTGGGACAATTTAGGTCACCAAGGGTATTTTGGTAATTTTTGCCAAATGAAAGGTATTTTGGTAACTTGGGTAGATTTGGGTCAAAAGACTAAGTTAGAGATTTTGTTATATTGGGGTTTCAATCACCCTACTTGAACCTTGCACCAATGGAATCCTCTACTTTTGGGTCCTCCATGTACTGGTCTTAAGTAAACCCTAGCCTAGGGCTAGTGGGTTTAGGGGACCATCTACATGGGTCTCCAAAAGGGTTAAGGGGTCAAAGTTAGGCAGGCTTAGGCTTAAGGTAGTGAGTGGAAGTATAATGTGACAGTGAGTGGGTGAGACAACCATGACCACACCACTAGATGGTTGACCCTAAGGCCAAGTAGTCCTATGGGGACTCATCTTGAGCTCCCCCATACTGACCCCACCTACTAAGTGCTAGAGGTTAGGAATAATATGTGGAACTTCAAGTTGAGCAGAGAAGAGTTTGAAATTTTTAATGGTGAGGTTCCTTTTTAGTCCTCTGGGAATAGTCAACAAGAAAGTCCTATAGTTATACACTAGGCCACTAAAGAGGAAAAAACTAGACCTTAACCAAAAGTGAGGTCAACACCCTAGTGTGTAAACTATTAATCATAAATTCTAAATTTTCATGTATATTGATTTTGCACACTAGTTGCTAAATATAAATTTGGCCAAATTTTTTTCCATTATTTGGAAATAAATTTTTGCGTCATTGCAGGTCGGGTCATAGATCAAAGAAGATAGATGCATTGGGCTAGTTGGAAGAAACTTTGCAAGCCTTCCACTACTGGTGGTTTGGGCTTCAAGATCTTGTAGCATCTCAAAACCATCAATTTCTGCAAACTCTAGATTAAATTAGTACAAGTGGATTCTCTTTGGGTTAGGTTCAAGTGGGGCAAATATTTCGAACAGGTACATCCAACATTAGTTACTCACAAAGTGGGGGACTCTAAAATATGGTCTAATTTATTGAGAGTTAGATCTCGAGCTGAAGAGCTACTATTTTGGGAATTGGGTGGAGGACAAATTAATTTTTTTTAGGTTCAAGTGGGGCAAATATTTCGAACAGGTACATCCAACATTAGTTACTCACAAAGTAGGGGACTCTAAAATATGGCCTAATTTATTGAGAGTTAGAAGAGCTATTATTTTGGGAATTGGGTGAAGGATAAATTAATTTTTGATTAATTTTTTTTAATAATTTTGTTTTTGATGGAAAGCTCCTCAAACATTAACCCAACATCACAAATCTCAACCACAAAGTTGGTTATTGTTGGGAGAAAAATTAGTGGTGTAGTAGAATTCTTAACACCTTATTGAATACCAATCAGATGAATTTGAAGGTGACAATTCCCTTTGACATATTCAAAAGAGAAAATCATTATAAAGAAGACGAATTCCCAAAGCTTGGTATATGTAGGCATAAGAGCTTTGTCTTATGCCTACATATACCAAGCTTTTTATAACTTAGAAAATGTTAGTTGGAGTGATCATATCTGAAACAAATTGCTTTCACCATCTATGTCTTTCTTCTTCTGAAGTTTGTTATTAAAATTATTACCAACTGATTACATACTGAGCTCAAATGTTTAAGGTGCCTTTCTTGGTTTATGTTATGTTAGCAAGATGAAGAAACTATGGATCATTTGTTCTTCAGTTGCTCTTATGTCAAAGCCACTAAGAGATTCATAACTAGCCACCTCTCAATTAACACTGTTGCCCTTAGCTAGGATCATTTTACCTCTAGCTGGCTAGATTGGGAGGCTGCCAAGCTCTCCCCTATTCTTTGCATTGTTGCCTGGTTTGCTGAATGGCCAACAATAAAGCTACATACGAATACAGGAAACTTACTACTCATCAAGTGGCAAACCATTGCCTATTCTACCATTTGAAACTCATATAACACATTTTTTTAGTATATGCAATGATATGGCCACTATTCACTCAATGAACTCCAATCCTCTAGTCTTCAAGGTGTATTGGCATAAATCCTTCCATCCTTGGATCAAAGTCAATATTGATGGTAACTTTCTCCATGAAGATGCAGGAATTAGTGGTGTCTTTAGAAATTCTTTGGACAATTGTCTATTTTATTTCCAATATCCAACTTTGGAATAAGATGCACTTGAACTTGAAACCATTGTTTTTTATTGTGTTCTCCTCATTTCAGTTCAACAAAATTGGCACCATCTCCACATAGAATCAAACTCTCAAATACTAATCCAGATTTTAATGAACCAGACTGAGCCACCTTGGCACTTGACACATTGGTTCAGCAAATCAAATCTCTTTAGGCTTCCATCCATGCCATACACTCTTATATTCCTAGAGAAGGAAATAATCCTGCCCATTGGCTTGCAAAACAAGGAAATCTTACAGATGAAATTGTAAATAGCAAAATTCCAAGTCCTTCTCTTTCTTTACTTTTGGTAGGGGATACTTTAGGTCTCCCCTACATTAGAATGTTGTAATTTCTTTTCTAGTTAATGAATCTCCCACATTAGCATAAATACATTATTTTATGTATTTATTGCTACTGTTGTTTTTTGCGTTTATATATAAATATAAATATACATAGATCTTTATATAATAGGCTAGGTATAACACATAAAGGTATTGATAAAGTGAAATAATCTCAGGGTTTATGGTTTAGGGTGGCAAAATCTCTCTTGGCAATAATACTTAAAAACAAATAAAAACTTTAATGTATTAGTAATTTTAGCAAGCAAAAGTGCTTCACAATAGAAGATCCTTTTGGTAGATGAATTAAAATATTTATTATAATATTTTATGTTCAATTAACTTCTTTAAATTAAATTAAAGAGCTATTTTAGAAGGTTGGTATATTAGTAATATTTATGTGCTTGTTATTAATAAAATCAACAAATCTAATCAAATTAGTTTAGGTGAGAAGTCATATATTGTAATTGTTAATGATACCTAATTCACTTTCATCTGGTTTTAAACATAAAAATGAGTTTTTTGATAAACTTTAGACTTATTATGTAAATTTATGGGAACATAAGACACCTTACTTGAACTATGTAGTGATCATGATGGAGAACTTAAAAATGAGAAATTTAATAACTTTACTAAGAAGCCGAGGATTGCACAATATTTTTGTATCAAGAACACCCCCAATAAAATATAGTAGTGCAAAAAAAATTAAGTTGAGACTACCTAATTAAGTTGTCTTTAATGATCATAAAGTATTATCATATTTGAAGCATTTTAAGTCAGATAGACGACATACTACATGTTGAATAGTGTAAATATCTACCCTAAATTAAATAAAACGCCATATGAGATACTAAAAAATATTACATTAAATATATCACATTTATGTGTTTAGATGTAGATTTTTTAATTTGATTAACAAAAAAAAATCAATTTTAGGAAATTTTGATGCCATGTCAAATCAGATCATATTTTTAAGATATTCAACCATTGAATAGTCATAAAGATTCTCAATGAAAAGGAGTTTAGTAGTTGTACAGTCCACAGATAGTATATTTGATAAATTACATAACTATGGCCAAATTTGTATAGAAATCATGGAGATGCTAAAATTCCCAATTTGAAAAGAACAAAAAAAACTGAAGATCCTCTTGACAAATGGAGGTATGCCTCCAATCATTATCAAGAAGATATATGGAGTGATTCATCTACATATTTTATTACGATTAGTGTAATTATGACTGCGTACATTTTATTGATTGAGCCGGCCATAGTAGTTGAAGTACTACTAAATAAGTTTATAAGAAATGGTGTGTAATATGAATACAACTGGATATAAGAGATAGATTAAATGATTTTGACTCAAAGATTATGAACAAAGCTAGATTGGCTGAAAAAGAGTTTAATCAGATAAAATGAATTGATTTTGAGAGGACAAGAGCACCCGGTAACTGCCATGTGGCAATTACTTGCTTTTGAATATCAGTTTGAAGCGAAGAGAGCTCATCTTATTGGAATAATCTTTAGGAATATATTTGGTAAAGCAACCTATTAGATTTGAGAGATCTAATTATTATAATAATGTGTTAATTTTAAAAGATATTACACTATTTGAAGCAAGCTGTTAAAGCCTAGTTAAACAAACTAAATAAAATTTGTTTTAAATAAATTTAGTTAAAAAAACCGATAATATTTATGAAAAAAAGAAGAATTGATATCTTAATGTATATATATTTTTTGATGTTATTCTATATAATTTAAGAAGGTGAATGAGGGAAGAATAAGATTTGTCTATGTTAAACCAAGTATACAAAGTAATTAATTTTTAAATTTGACATAAAAGGGTATAAGAGTGCAAATACCCCAGTGAACTGAAATACATAGCATGACAAAGTTACGACTGTAAAATTAAGTCAAAATAAATTCATATTAAAGAGTGATTGGATCATTATTGCATACTACTTTCAAAAAAGATTTGATATCATATTCAGTGTGTGCTTCTATGTGCATTTTTAGCTCAACACAGATCATCTTGTTGGGTGCACCAACTACGAATTTAATATCCTAAGGATAGCACATCATTTTATTTTATTGGAAACTTAGATGCCAATTTTGTTGGTTATAAACTAGCTAATAGGAAGAGTAGATCTAGTACATGTCAATTTATAAAACATTCATTAATATCCTGACAAACAGAAAACTACAACTTAATCACACTATCCACTGCTAGAGCAGAATACATTGCGAATAAGAGCTCCGTTGCTTAGTTCTTATGGTTCTATGGTTTTGAAACTTCAAGTAGATAGGATACCAATGACATGTAACAACATCAGTGCAATATGCACGATGAAAAAAAACTGATAAAGCATTCTATGACAAAACACATTGATATCCAACATCATTTTGAATAAGAAACCAGCTCATACCTCAATTATGGGCTAGGTAATAATCTCAATGTACTATATATTCTGTTATGTCTCCTTGCAGGTTTTATAATTCCCTGAACTAACTTGTTTTTGTTATCACTCATCACTCTTAGATTTTTACTAAACATCTTAATTTCATTAAAGATATTAAAAATTAGGCCCTCTCAAAAGTAAATAGTTAATAACATTTCAAAACTAATTTTATTTTTAATTTAATAATTATATTTATAGTAATTTCAAATATTAAGAAGAGCAAAGGTTTAAACTTATCCAAGCACAAAATGATCAATAAATTTTGACGCCGCACGTGCCTTGTTTGTTTTAGAATATATTTATTATAATAGTTGTCGACGCATTTTGAGAGTTGGCAGAAGAGAAATGTGATATTATTGAGGATCTAATAGATGTTAATATATTCTTTATACTTGAAGAGATTGAAAATTGCTGTCAACTAAGTGCGAGCTAAAATGGATGGGCAATGATATCATTGCTCATCCATTTTAGCATCTATCATTGCCCATCCATTTTAGCATCTATCATTGCCCATCCATTTGAATATTTATATGATTCAAAATCTTAAATATTGTATCAAAATATACATTTCATCATATGAAAGTGTTGTTAACATATGAGTTCCAATTATAAGAAAAATAAATAAAATTCAATTCTTGAAACAAAGACTTTTCACCATAATTAATTTTATGCTGTAAATTTTAATATTTTAAGTGTTATTAATTTAAATCCCTAAAATTTTAAACAGTTATTAATAGAGAGAGTGAGAGAGAATAAAAACAAATAAAAGAAAGTTTTATTATAAAATGAGTCCTACATTTGGAAATATACGAAAATAGTGAATTTTATTTTAATATAATCTATGATAGCTTTTCCCGCGTGCTGCGTCAAGATCCTAATCCTACAGCGCACTTAAGAAAGCTGCTCTTTCTCCACATGTTGGATGTTGATGCTTTCCAAAAAAATAAATAAATAAGGCTAACCGTCTTGTCCTCTGCCACACTTGAGGAGACAATATTGGAGGATGGATAGGGTGAGAGGCGCCACCATTGGACTAGAAAGCTCCATCGTAGTCTATCTTGCATTCCACCATAACTTCCCCTCCGTCATATTTGCCGTCAAATCCACTAGTCTCTCTTTTTTCATGCTTCTCCAACGCGAAGAGGCTGTACTCACAGATCTGGAGGGATGTCCTCAAATCATCCTCTTCTTCGGCCACGATATCACCACCGACACCTCGGCGAACCAATCTACAAATTTTTCCTTGAATATGCCACCGGAGGCTGTATTTTCGATGCCCTACCGGAGCCAACCATCCGCCGCTATGTTTGTTCCATCCTCTTCGGTCTTCAACACATCCACAACATGGGATATGTTCATTGTGACATAAAACCCGATAACATCTTAATTGTCGACGGAGAAGCGATGATCGCCAATTTCGGTCTTGCGACGATGGCGGGAGAAGAATCCACCAAGGGATACATAAGGGGAACATCGCTGTAGGTGGCTCCTGAATCTGCTTCAAGAAATGAATACAACGCGGCGGTGGACATTTGGGCATTAGGATGCTCGGTGTCCGACATGGCTTCCCGCAGGCTACCTTGGCTCGACGTCGAGGATTCTGACTATCAAAATTTGGCATCTCAAGTGTTGCAGAAGCAAGAGGATGATTTAAGGACATTAAACCTGATAACATCTTAATCGTCGACGAAGAAGCGAAGATCGCCGACTTTGGTCTTGCGATAAGAGCGGGAAAGGAATCCACCAAGGCATACATAAGGGGAACGCCACTGTATGTGGCTCCTGAATCTGCTGCAAGAAATGAGTACAATGCGGCGGCGAACATTTGGGCTTTAGGATGCTCGGTGTCGAAAATGGCTTCGAGTCGGCTACCTTTGAGCAACGTGAGAATTCTGACTATGGAATTTGGCATCTGTTATTTCGAATCGCATTAAGCGACGAGTTGCCGGAGTTACCCCTAGAGATGTCAAAAGGGTAAGGATTTCCTTAGTTTTTTGGCTTACTGCGAGGGAGAAGTGCTCGAGTGGTAGATTTGAAGAAGAGATTGTTCTACCGGAAGAGTCCATTTTTTATGCTTTAGGTTCATTTGCTGAAAGCTAAGCCGCGATTGGTGTTCTTCTTGAGCTCTGATTCTGAGAACAATGTGGGGGTAAATCATTAACGGAATAAGCAGAATTAGTTTTTTTTGGCAGATTAACCCTGTACTAATGTGAAAGATTTGGGTGGTATAAATGTAAAAGCTATAGTTTAGACGTTAAGACATGTAAATACATAGGAATTAGGTGGCATGTATGTAAATGTCCCTTCTAAGACTTTTTTTAACCAAACTTAAACAATTTTAGATTTGGTTGGCGGCTTTAAGGAGGATTTATGTCAAATTCCATCAGCACCTAGTAAAGGCTTCTAAATGCTAACTGAGATAAATATTGTATTTAAGAGGATTTGATTAATTTTGGCTCAAAAATGGGATTTATCAAGCCAACTTCAACTGCAAAAGACATTTCCCAATCTACAGATCTAACACCTAAGCATTTCCAAATTTTGTATGTAAATTTCCCTTGATTTTATGAATCGAGATGAACTGAAGAAGCCATACTAAATTTCAGTATTTACCATGAACTCTTTCTAAGATTTCTTACAAAGAATCAAAAAAGCTGAATCAAACAAAGATATTGATTATAGTTTTTTTGACGATATGTTAAGAGTTTGAGTGGTATGTATGCAAAATCTCTTCACTATAAAATCAAGGGAAATTCTCTTTACTAAATCTATATTAATGTTAAAGTAAAATTTAGGTGTTAGATATATTAGTTCATAAAAATTGGGTTGTAAGTACGTAAATGCCCCTAATCTATATATTATATAAAGGGGCATTTACATATATACCACCCAATGCCTTTGTACTTCCATATCTATCTAACACCTAAACTTTAATTTATACATTTATATCAAATAAAAAATACCACCATTTTAACTTTTAAAGGGTGAAATGCATCTTTGAAAGCATAGGTAGGGTGGCATGCATGTAAAAATTGAAGTTCAGGTGTTACATAAGTATATACTTAAGAATTAAGTGGTATGTATGTAAATCTCCATCATATAAAATCTAATATATGAGTGATATTAAATTTGCACAAGCTTCTAATGAACATTCATGCGCAACACACAACACAATATTTTTGGGGCAAAACGTTCAAAATCTATCCTCAATTTTTCTTGTAGAAATTTGTAATGAATTTTAGCTTCATGGTAGCATAAGCTTGTCTTATCATATCAAGTCAATCATCATCAATATGGTTTCAACGATAGCATAGATGGTGTTGTTCATTTTTTTGGGTTTAAATGTCTTTATAAGATAATTTTATGGGGCATTTGTATCGGTGAGGCTCATCATTATTTTATTGTTATCCTCTGCATAGCACGGGGGTTGCGTATGTAAGACGTACGCAGCGCTGCGTACATAATGAAGGTTATATTCACAGCCTGTAACCTCGATGTAACATCCATATAACCTACCTGTAACATACCTGAACTTACAAATAAGTTTTGTGCTTCTGTTTTCACACATAGAACTTACAAATAAGTTTCGTGCTTCTGTTTTCACACATCTGTAGATTACATATAGGTTATATGGAAGTTACATGAAAGTTACAGGGAATATAACGCGAATATAATGCCGATATAATGCGAATATAACCTCATTATATTCGTACCGCTGTGTACGCCTTACATTGGCAAATTTTTCCCCTAGCACGGTGCGTATTAGGTCCTGAATTACCTGCATCAGATTGAAGTTGTTACAAGTATAATTTGATGGTAGGACAATGCCTAAAAAACATGATACATTTGCAAATATTTATATATTCTTCTAAAGTTGTCCTGGTTCCAAAATATTCAGAACTGTATCTCACCTCCCAAAAAAGCTCTTCAGAGTGGTGGGCAGCCCAAGACATAAATACTGCTTTTCGGTCCAACACATAGCCGATGTGAGACTTTTATCCGTGACATTCTCCTTCACTCAATCACGTGACTTCCTCGTCATAGATCGACTCCACCGAGGGTCCCACTGGACCATGGAGAGTCCACACACCTGACAGGCAGTAATTTGCTCTGATACCACCTGTCACTTCCCAAAAGAGCTCTTCGGAGTGGTGGGCAGCCCAGGACTTAAATATTGTTTATCGGCTCTACACCTAGCCGATGTGAAACTTTTTGTCCGTGACATGTAGCTATTTGCTGGCCCACGTGTCAACTCTCTTGCTGCTCTAAAAATGATTTTTACATATATGCCACACAATTCTTGCATTTACATATATAATACCTAAACTTTGATGTTTAAATTTATCAAATATTTCGTATTAGTTTAAAAATAGCACTCTCCTATAAAAATTTTAAAAAATGTAACACCTCTTGTAAAAGCATACTATAAAATTTAAAGTTTAGGTGGTAGATATGTAAATACTTGTGTAGTCGCACTGACCAGTGAGTATTATGTTCTCTTAACAAAATAGAATTTTTGCATGTCCTTTTTTGATGTCTCCACAGAATTCTCATGTATTTACATATGCCACCCAAAATTTGATACGTAAGCCTATTAATTTTATAACACATCTAAAACTTTTGTATAAAAAGTTTTATTTCATTTTTTAAAAGATAATGATTGTTATTTTGATGTGATGCTAATGAATTTTGGTATAGATGTAAATATGAATGTTTAGAATAGATATATAAATAGACAAGTCTTGTATGGTATGAATGTATGTACTCCAAAATTTAATAATAATGAATTTTTTATTTTATTTAAGTAAATAAAAACAAAAAATATTTAATATTTTAATGGCATGTAGATTTCCATCCAATGTAATTAAATTACAGACAAAGGATAATTAAGTTCAATTATTATTCATTTTTAAATTCTATATTAAATCAAGAGAATTTTTTCTCATTAAGAAAATTATTTAGAGCTGTCCTAGAAAATTGAAAGGAATATTCTTATAGCTTGGCCGGAAAATAACATTATGCATGGAAAGTTAAATATGGCAACATATCTCAACTTTTTGTTTGAAGATTTTAGCACATCCTACTCAATTATCATGTATTTATATATGGCAACATATATATAATGTGTTTAAATATAGCAACATATTTGAATTTTTTTTTTAAATACAATTTTCGTTGAATTTTATCCACACAAAATAATAATAGTAATAATAATAATTCATGCTGCGAATTTTAATGTAAGTGTTATTAATTTAAATCCCTAAAATTTTTAAAAGTTATTAATAGAAAGAGTGAGAGAGATTAAAAACAAATAAAAGCCAGTTTTATTATGAATTTAGTTCTATATTTGGAAAATTAAGGAAATAGTGTATCTTATTTTAATCAAATTTAAGATGCCCTCTGTGAGCCAACCATTTGCCAAGAACAATTGATATCGGGTCCTGATTTGGATCTGAATTCTACCGCTCACTTATAAAGGCGGCCGTCTTTCTCCACATATCTCCATGCTTTCCAAAAAAAAATAAAACATTTTAACGGTCTTTTGCCTTCACCTGTGGAGATAATATAGGAAGATGGATTGGGTGAGGGGCGCTGCCATCGGACAAGGAAGCTCCGCTGCAGTCTACGTTGCATTCCACCGTAGCTTCCCCTCCGCCGCATTCGCCGTCAAATCCACTAGTCTCACTTCTTCCACGCTTCTCCAACGTGAAGAGGTTGTACTCAAAGACCTGAAGGGATGTCCTCAAATTATCCGCTGCTTTGGACATGACATCACCACCGACATCTCCGGCGAACTAATGTACAACCTTTTCCTTGAATACGCCGTCGGAGGCTGCATTTTCGGTGCCCTACCATACCGGAACCAACCATCCGCCGCTATGTTCGTTCCATCCTCTTGGGTCTTCAACACATCCACAACATGGGATATGTTCACTGTGACATAAAACCCGATAACATCTTAACATCTTAATTAATTGTCGACGGAGAAGCGAAGATCGCCGATTTCGGTCTTGCGACGAGGACGGGAGATGAATCCACCAAGGGATACATAAAGGGAACGCCGTTGTACGTGGCTCCTGAATCTGCTTCAAGGAATGAGTACAACACGGCAGTGGACATTTGGGCTTTAGGATGCTCGGTGTCCGAAATGGCTTCCGGCAGGCTACCTTGGCGTGACGTCGAGGATTCTGATTATGGAATTTGGCCTCTGTTGTTTCGAATCGGGTGCAGCGATGAGTTGCCGGAGATCCCTCAAGAGATGTCGGAGGAGGGTAAAGATTTCCTTCGTTGTTGCTTCCAAAAAGATCCCAACAAACGCTGGACTGCAGAAATGTTATTAACGCACCCATTCGCCACTACCTCCTCTTCAGAATTTGAATCAAAAGCGGAAGCCATGTCTTGCTCTGTTTTGCACCCAAAGCCAAAAAGTCAATTTGGTTACTCATTGGCCAATTCAGTAATTCCACTTACTCCTCCGAGAACTTTGAAACAACTGGATTCATTTTCGATTTTAGATGCGGTGAGAGAGATGATGAGAGGATTGGCCACTGAAAAGAGGCCGGATTGGGCGAATACTTTGCCAGAGGAGGAGGAGGAAGGATGGCTTACTGTGAGGGAGAAGGGCTCGAGTGGTAGAATTCATGAAGAGATTGTTTTGCCCAAAGAGTCTGTTTTTTTTGTTTGACGTTTCTAAGCCGACATTAGTGTTCTCCTCGAGCTATGATTTTGAGAACAATGTGGGGACTAATCATTAACGGAATCGACATAATTAGTTTTTTAGTAGATTAACCATATACTAATGTCTTAGTATCTTTAAACAACTTAATTAGTGCTTTTGGTTATAATTCAATTTTAACCTTTTTCACATTTATCTATTATCCATCTACTTCTCTCTCTCTATATATATATATTATATATAT
>NW_018165315.1:6573-21503 GCF_001263595.1 Phalaenopsis equestris | reverse complement strand
CAATGTCGCGCCAAATATATATATATATGAATAAGTATTTATCTATACTAAATAATGTAGTAAATACTCAAAATTTTAAAATATTATAATTTTTCACCAGGTAACAGTCCAGACCGGTCTGGAGGAGAGAGATCGAGAGAATAAAAGGAAATAAAAACCAATTTTATAATAAATTGAGTTTTATGTTTGGAAAGATACAAAAATAGTGAATCTTACTTTAGTATAATTTAAGGTAACTAGATAGCGTCTTTCTCCATATATTTGGACTCAAATTAAAATATTTGGATTCTTTTTAGCTAAGAATTGACTTGATTTGGCTCAAACTGAAATTAATTTGGCTCAAATTAAGTTGTTTGGATGCATTCCAACTCCAAATCGGATTGAAATTGGCTAGTGATTCGTTACATTCATTTTATTTATCATTATATATAAATAATTTTTATAAATAAAAAATACTACAAGCAGATCTCGAGTCAGTTCGAGCTGAACTATGCATGACTGAAAATCGGCTCGAAAAAACTCGATTCAAAATTTCAGCTCTTTGCTCGGATTGTTTATTTCAATCTGATCTCTATTTGAGCCAAAATTTAAATCAATTTTTGAGTGATTAACGATCTTTGAGCTAAATTCACAATTAAACGTATGAGTCTACTAATCTAGTATGATTGTCGAACTTTAATGATTGAAGATGTTGAGGGATCGGGTCACCTCTCAGGTCAGTTTATTTGTGATGATTCATTTAGATGCTTCTTGGTCTTGTTAATACTGAACGGTTCGGACTCAAAATTTTGTTACTATTACTTGTTTTAATTATGTCGTAAGAAAAATTAATATCATCCTCACTTTAGGAAGCCCTTCGCTTAATCCACATATTCACAAGCAAAGAGATTATTTAATTGAATTTGAATAGCAAATAGATTAATCTTTCTGGTTTCAGATCTGTGGTATGTATGTAAATTTTTCCATAATTTAGGGTGACCCAATTAGGCTAGTAAAAATTGAAGTTTAGGTGTAGATATGTAAATATATAAGAAAGTGGTATTTATGTTAATCTTTCCATGATTTAGAGCACCCCAATTAGGCTAGTAAAACTACGCTTTTTTCTTCCTAAAATCTTGGTTACTCACGTACTTAAATCAGCCTGAAATAAATATCTTCAAAATATGTAGAAACCAACATACTTAATTTGCCTCAATGCAATAAATTATATGGAGTAAAAGATTGATTTTATTTTCATGATATAAATATATCATATTCAAAAAGAATTTTTGACATTTATTTTAGTTAATCACTTATAAAAGTATTAAATAACGTCAAGTGAAAAGCTCGTAAGATGAACGTTGGGAATAAAATAATGCGAAGAAGCTATACTCATAGATCTGCAGGGATGTCCTCAAATCATCCTCTGCTTCGGGCACGAAATCCCCACCGACACCTCCGACAAACAAATCTACCACGTTTTCCTTGAATACGCCTTCGGAGGCTGCATTTCCGATGCTCTATCGACGCCAGCCATCCGCCAATATGCTCGTTTCATCGTCTTCGGTCTTCGACACATCCACAACATGGGATATGTCCACCATGACATCAAACCCGATAACATCTTATTCGTCGATGGAGAAGCGAAGATAGCCGACTTCGGTGTTGCGATGAGGGCAGCAGAGGAATCCACCAAGGGATACATTAGAGGAACGCCGTTGTACTTGGTTCCCGAATCTGCTGCATGAAATATGAACAATGCGGCGGTGGACATTTGGACTTTAGGATGCTCGATGTCGGAAATGGCTTCCGGCCGGCTACCTTGGAGCAACATCGAGGATTCTGACTACAGAATTTGGCATCTATTGTTTTCAATTACGTTCAGTGACGAGCTGTCGGAGATTCCCGTGGAGATGTCGGAGGAGGGTAAGAATTTTTTTTGTTGTTGTTTCCAGAAAGATCCAACCAATCGCTGGACTGTAGAAATTTTATTAACGCACCCATTCATAACCTCTTCCTATTCAGAATTGAAATCAGAAGCGGAAGTCATTGTTTGCTCTGTTTTGGACCCAACTCGCAGAAGTGTGTTGAGTTACTCATTTGCGAAGACATTAATTCCACCGACTCCTCCAAAACCTTTGAAACCGCTGAATTCGTTTTTGATATTTGAAGCAGTGAGAGAGATGATAATGGAATTGGCAATTAAAAACCGGCCGGACTAGGCGAACACTTTGCCGAAGGATGAGGAAAGATGACATACTGTGAGGGAGAAGAGCTCAACTGGTAGAATTAAAGAAATTGTCCTGTATTTGATCTCTGAAATTGAGCTCAAACTTGAGGAATTGGGGCTGGAAAATGGTGGGGATGATTCTCTCTGGGTTGCTAGAAGGTATGGGATAATTTTGGCAAAGTTTCATTAGGGTTTGTGCACACGCATCTCCTTGTCCGTGAGAGTTGTCTTATTTATAGAGGGGGCTCTAGTGGCCAACAGGGCATGCCATGGTGGCAAGGCAGCTGCTTAGGTGGAGGGAAGAAGTGCTCCAGTGGCCAATGGAGCTTAGCCAACTCCAGGGGGTTTAAGTTTGGATCTTGACCATTTGGGGCTTCTCAGCCATGGTGTTTTTTTGTGGCTTTGGTGGCCAGCCGGCCAGGGTCAGGTTACCTCTAAGGTCAAGTGAGCTAGGGGTGCTGTGAGGTCGATTCAATTTGGTTCAATGGTGGCTCTAAGGTGGAAATCTAATGGGAAATTGAAGTTTGGGTAATTTTGGCTAGGTTGGGTATATCCCCTTGGTCCAAGGGTTGGGTTTGGTTCTCTGATGGTGAGGATGCTTGGACTGGCCCCAAGGAAGGTTTGAGTGAGCTTAGGTGGTTGGCTTGTGCATGGGGCAAGAGTTTAATTATTTCGTAGATGGGGAAAGTCCAAGTGGAGTGGAGAGAGGGAAGAGTAACCTCTACTTGCCATTTTTGGAAAATTTGACTTTGGAATGGCTATGGAAGGTTACATGAGTCATGCCAGGATGTGTATAAGCCCACATGAGGATTGCATGCAAGGGAAAATTTTAATTTTTTATGAATTTTGGGAAATTATGCCATGATGCCTAATTTGGGTAAGAAATCAAATGCATGCATGATATGCTTCACATGATGCCATGATGGAATTATTTAAATACCATGAGATGGTGAAGAAGGAATTTTTGTCATGTGGGCTCAATTTGGGCTTTTTTCAAATCAAGGAGGCGGGCTTTTAATATGCATATGAAGATGGGCCTTTAAACATGCATGATAGATTTTGATTTTAAAATTGACCATGGGCTAGTCAAATTGAATTGGAATTTGTTGAATTTGAACTTATGTATGTTGAATTTGGTGTGAATTTGAAATTGGGGCATTTGATTGATCATGAGCTCAATTTGGGGATTTTTAGACTTTGAATCAAATTGAGGCAATTAACTTAAACTTAGATTTGGAGTTTGGAATTGGGTTTAGTTGGGCTTGAATTTAGTCTCAATTGGATTAAAACACGATGAATTTGAGTTTAGAATTGAAATTGAGGAGTTTTGAGATCAATTGGGGCAAATTGGGGTGATTTTGGGGACTTTAGGTAACTAAGGGGCAAAATTGGGATTTTGGTCAAAATGAGTCAATTTGGTCAAATTAGACCCAATGGACGGTCCATAATTAGTTTTAGGGGTGTTTGAAATGATTTTGGAGGATTTGAGAGTTTTTGTGCCACCAAGGGCATTTTGGTAATTTTGACAAATTAGGGGGTATTTTGGTAAATATGAAAATTTTGGAGTGTTTTGAGTAATTTGGGTGGTATGAAATGGTTTGAGATGATTTTTGAACAAAATTGAGAGATTTAGATCCACCTTAATTTTTTAGGATGTCAAAGACAATTTGATAATTATGGGAAAGTTTAGGGCTAAAAGACCAAAATTGGGTAAATGGGTACGATTGAGGTTTGATGCAAATATTGACCATAGAATTACCCTCATGAAGCCATGAGACCAAAGAAATTCCACTTTGGATTCTCCTTGTACTGGTCTTATCTAACCTAGCCAAAGACTTTGGGTGAACACCCACATGAGTCTCCAAAGAGGCAAGGGGAACCAAAGTAAACAAGTGTGTCGGTTAGGGTTCAAGGTTGCAAGTGGAAGTGTAAAGTGCAAGTATGTGCTTGACCAAGTCACATCACCCAGGGTTAACCCTAAGGTCAGACAATCCTTTGGGGAACCCCTCTTGAGCCCCTCCATATTGGCTCCACCTACTAAGTGCTAGAGATTAGAACCAACATGTGGAACTTCAGGATGAGCAAAGAGGAATTTGTAATTTCTATTGCTGAGGGTACCAGCACTAGTCTTCTAGGAATAGTCAACAGTAAAGTCCTATGACTATATCATAGCCTCCTAAGGACGAAAGACTAGACCTCAACAAAAAATGAGGTCAACAGATATTAGTCAAAGTGGAGATCTATTAGGTATGACTCATATACCATATAAGAGACAGATGCTGGAGCGGAACAGTGTGAGTCGGTGGAGTGGAGTGAAGCTCGTGAGCGTAGCGAAGCTCGTGAGCAGAGTGAAGCGGAAGCATCTGTCGGATCGGGAGAGTTTAGTTATGTGGGTTGGGGTGCGTGGGCAACACCATCGCAGTAAGGTAGAGGGGTAATTTTGTAATTAGATATTGTACGTCAGGGATATTATATGATGTATTGTAACCCTAAGGGGATCTTGTACTCTTTTTTTCTGAATTGAAAAGAAAAGCTGCCGCTTTGCTCCCAAGGACGTAGGGAAATTGCCAAACCTCACTAAATATCTATGTTTTCTTCTTGAGTTTCGTCGATTCTTGTGATTTCTTTGCCCTAAAATTCTCAACAAATCTTTTTACAGGATCAAAATTCTCTCATACAAATTTCTCTCAAAAACCTATATGCTCCTTCTTTGTGGACGTTGAAGCATAGATGAAATGTCTCTACTACTTGGAAGATCTCACGTGATAGGGTAAAAGCGCTAAAACCTATTGTTAGATGGTACTTAGCCAATGGTTGCAACATTAATGCTTTGAAATAAGCTTGGATCATTGATACTCCTATTTCGAAATGGCTATGCCCAACAAACATTGTCAAGCTCGAAGATCTCATTGTGGTTGATTTCATTGTTGATAATCAATGGAACCAACAACTAAACCACGTGAATTTTAGTGATAAAATGGTGGACAGAATTTAGCCATCCTCATCCATCATTATACCAATGAGAATGCAATACACTAAAAGAACAACCATCTAGTGTATTGGGTATTCATACTGGGCATTCTTAGTATTTTACAACAAGAGTATATGGGGATGCTATAATATGATGATATTTTATTTTTTACCACCGCTTGAAGAGATGTTCTGGGTATTCTTAATATTTTAAACTTATGAGTAGGCGTGTTAACGATCTTATTTTGAGTTGAGTTGGGGTTATCTCGAAATCGGTTCGAATAGATTTAGTACAGCTCAAAATTGGCTCTTTATATTCGATTTCAAGCGAGCCAACTCAAAATTGAATCGAGCTTGATCGGACTTGAAATCAAAATGAGATGACTCAAATTAAAATGGTTGGATCCTTTTCAGCTAAGAATTGGCTTGATTCGACTCAAGTTGAACCTAACTCGCTCAAATTAAATTATTTTAATTCGGTCCAACTCAAAGTTGGATCGAAATTGGCTAGGGATTCATTATATATATAATTGTTATAAATAAAAAATACTACAAGTAGATCTTCAGTCAATTAGAGTCGATCGATGTATGACTCAAAATCGGCTAAAAAAAATTCAATCCAAAGTTTCGGCTCTTTGCTCGGCTCGTTTATTTTAATATGATCTCGATACGAGCCAAAATTTGAATCAAATTAGGGATTATTGATCTTCAAGCTAAATTCAAAACCATACTTATGATCCTTTCGCTCGATTGTTCTCTAGGTCGGTCGACTCATCTTGATTGTCTTAAGGTCGATGGGACTAGTTCAATCAGCTAGGATTGGTCAGTGTTGTTGGTCGGCTGATTTAATCTGATTGTCAAGTCTTGATAATTGATGCGAGGACTTCTAGACATCCCAAATATGATTGGAGATGCTGAGAGACTGGGTTTTCTCTCAGGACAGCTTCTTTGTGATGGTTCGTTTATATGTCTCTTGATTTTGTTTCTGACCAAACGGCTCAAACTCCAATCATTCTGTCGTCTTTTTGTCCTTCTTGTGGCTCGGTCGTTATTGTTCTTTTTGGCTTTGGCTCAAATGGTTGCATTTTTTTTTAGGAGAGCCTTACATTTTTTTTGTCGGTAAGCCCTCCCTCATGTACTGTTTTCCTCTAAATCTTCAGATCTACTCAGCATCAGTACTGACAAATTATGTGTGTGTATATTATCAAAATAAATATATAACAAAATTTAGACATGAAAAGTTATTTTCATTCTAAATTATTATATATAACACACGATTCTCATGTACGTATGCCACCCAAAATGTGATGCTTATTAATTTTATAATACGTTAAAAACTTCTCTATGAATAATTATATTTTATTTTTTAAAAAGGTAATGATTGTTTTTTGGATGTGATACTGAGGATTTGTGGTATACATGCAAATATGTAAATATATATGTTTATGATGAATACATAAATAGGCAAGACTTGTGTGGTATGCATGTAAATGCCCCTAAATTTAATAATAATGAATTTTTTATTTTATTTAAAAAGAAAAAAATTTAATAATTTAATGGCATGTTGATTTCCGTTGAATGTAATTGAATTAGACATAGAAGATAATTAAATATTATTATTTTTAAAATTCTGTATTAAATCAAGAGATATTTTCCTCATTAAGAAAATCATTTACAGCTGTTCTAGAAAATTGAAAGGAATATTTTATAGCTTGGCTGCAAATTATCATTATGCATGGAAAGTTAAATATGACAACATATTTGAATTTAAATATGGCAACATATTTGAACTCAATTCTTATGTATTTATATTTCTAAATATGTAAGCAACTGGTAATACAATATATTTAAATATGACAACATATTTTGATTTTTTATTTGAAGCGACCGGTAAAATAATTTTCATTAAATTTTATTCCCACAAAAAAAAAGATCCAGGTTCGTAATGTGGCGCTGTGGATATAATTTGATTCTAGTTCGAAATTAAGAGCCCGTTTGGGGCAGCTTATAAGACGCACCTCGCCTGTTTGGCTAAATTACATTTTGACAGCTTATGTGTTTTCAAAACGCAGAAAATAGTGTTTTCACACCGCACCATTCTAGGTGCGGCGGCAGCTTATTCGCGACAGTCTGGCTTTTTCAAAAAAATTAAAATTTGTAATAGCCACTGCACCTAGCTTATCACCAGATTATTTTAAATCAGTTTATCAGCAGATTATTCAATAAGCCACAGCTGCCTCAAACAAACCCTAATTTAAATGAAACTTGAGAATGATTGGGGAGACACTCGACATTCTTAGATTTTTACTAAGCATTATAATACCATTGAAGACATAAAAAGTTATGCCATCTCAAAAGTAAATAATGAATAACAATTCAAAACGAATTTTACTTTTAATTTAATAACTATATTTATAGTAATTTTGATTTCTATGAAGAGTGAAATTTTAAACTAACGCCGACGCAAATGGATAAATAAATTTGGACGCCACACGTTCCTTGTTTGTTTTAGAATATATTTTTTACAATAGTTGTTAACTTATCGCATTTTGAGAGTTGAAAGAAGAGAAATGTGATATTCTTGAGTATCTAGTACATGTTACTATAGACTTTATGCTCAAAGAGATTGACAATTGTTGTCAACTAAGTGCTAGTTATCTAAAATGGATGGGCAATGATGGATGCTAGCGTAAGACGATAACATTGGAGTGTCACTTATATAATTCCAGATCTTAAGTATTGTATCAAAATATGCATTTCATCTTATGAAGTTGTTGTTAACATATCAATTCTAATTATAAGAAAAGTAGAATAACATTCAATTCTATAAACCAAGAGTTTTCACCATAATTAATTTTATGCTCTAAATTTTAATATATTAAGTGTTATTAATTTAAATTCTAAAATTTTAAGAAGTTATTAACAGAGAGAGTATGACTGTTTTAATATAAAATGAGTTCTATATTTGAAAAGATACAAAAATAGAGAACTTTATTTTAATGTCATTTAAAATAGCTTTTCCCACGTCCCGAGAAAGAAACTTAGACGGCGTCAAGATCCTAATCCTACTGCTCACTCATAAAGGCTACCCTTTCTCCACATATTGGATGTTGAAGTTTTCAAAAGAAAAAAAAAAAGGCTAACAGTCTTCTGCCACACTTGAGGAAACAATATTGGAAGATTGATTGGGTGAGAGGAGCCACCAATGGACGAGGGAGCGCCGTCGTAGTCTACCTTGCATTCCGCCGTAGCTTCCCCTCTGCGGCATTCACCATCAAATCCACTAGTTTCTCTTCTTCCACGCTTCACCAACGAGAAGAAGCTGTGCTCACAGATCTGCAGGGATGTCCACAAATCATCTGTTTCTTCGGGCACAAACCCACTGTTGTGAAAAACGACGGCAATAAAACAAAAAACAGATTTAGAATAATTACACCAGAAAAGGCGACATAAAATTAACGTGGTTTGACAAATTGCCTACGTCCACAGAGCTGCAGAGGATTTTATTAGTTGAGGAAATTACACCGTCGTCTATTCAATATTTACAAGAAAGAGCTATCTCTCTCTACATTCCTCTCCCTCTCCTTCTCTCTCATCTCCTTCTCTCTCTCTTCTCTTTTTCCTCTCTCTTCCTAGCCCACGTGAAAGAAGGATTTTAAAAAAGAAACAAACTTTTGTTTCCCTATAAACCGAAGGAAAGAGGAAAGAAACAAACACAAAAGAAAAATAAAAGTAATTAGCTTTTCTTTCTTTTCCCTCTGCACACTTTAGCCGAAAGAGAGGTGGTGTCCTTTTCTCCCTGCCAACCGATGCTTTTAAAAGGCCTCCCGTTTGATCTATAAGGCAAGCATCGCAACGTGGGATCGCATGGAGGAGCGTGGGAGAATATTTGAGGAGATTTTCACGCGGTCACACGGTTCAGCGGAGAGAGACATGGTATTTGAAAGTTTAGGCTTTCCTTAATCTCAGATTTGGAAGAAGCAGGATGAGCAGAAAAATCAACATTTTAATTAAATTCCATAAATGTCAAGTTGCCAAATCAAATCGTGGACCGAGCTCCATAATACTCAACAATTCTCTCACTTGGAGATCAAGACACTAACTGCATCGTCCCCTGACAGCATCGTCTTTTTTCCTCAAATATGATATCCTCTACCTCTGCAACTCAAGACTCTTGTCTTCAAGCTAGAAGACCAACTGAAGTCGAGCACAACTTCAGTTTCTCAAGTGTAACGCCCTTGGTCAACATATCAGCAGGATTCTTGCTTCCACAAATTTTCTCAAGTAGTAACTATCTGTCATCTAACTATGATCAAATAAAGTGATACCTGATCTGAATGTGCTTGGTCCGGGATTGAAATGCTAGATTTCTAACTAGGAATATGACGCTTTGACTATCATTGTGGAGAGTGCCTCTCTGAACCTCCTTAACCAATTACGCCAAGAAACTCTGCAGCCATATCATCTTCTTAGCAGCCTCTGACACTGCAACATACTCAACCTCTGTAGTGGACAAAGAAACTGTCTTCTGTAGATTAAAGCCCCATGACACTGCAGTACCGCCAAGAGTATAAGCATAACCTGTAGTACTCTTCCTACTGTCAATGTCTCCAGCTAAATCTGCATCAACATAACCCTGTACCTCTAGGCTCTTTCCTGAGAAACACAAAAAGAGCCTTTTAGGGCCCTTTAGATATCTCAAAATCCACTTTACAGCTTCCCCATGTTCCTTCCCTGGATTACTCATGTATCTGCTCACAACTCCCACTGCATGGGCAATATCCGATCTGGTACATACCATAGCATACATAAGTGAACCAATAGCTGAAGCGTAAGAAACCTTACTCATGTAATCTTATTCCTCCTCTGACTTGGGTGATTGATTTTTACTGAGTCTGAAGTGACTGCCTAAAGGTGTGTCAACTGGCTTGACCTTGTTCATATTGAGCCTACTAAGCACCTTTTTCACATATTCAGCCTGTGAAAGTCTCAAAGTGCCTTTGACTCGATCTCTAACAATTCTCATGCCAAGGATTTGTTTTGCCGCTCCCAAATCCTTCATTACAAAGTGGTCTGACATCTGCTTCTTCAGATTATTGATCCCATCAATATTGGCCCCTGCAATAAGCATATAATCCACATACAACAACAGGATGATATATGAATGGTCAAAGTAACTGACATAGCAACAGTGATTTGCCTGACATCTCTTGAACTCTGTATTGAGCATAAATTTATCAAACTTCTTGTACCACTGTCTGTGAGCTTTCTTCAATCCATATAAGCTCTTCTTCAGTCTGCAAACTGAATCTTCTTTTCCTTGTACCATGAACCTCCATGAAGAAAAGCTGTCTTCACATCTAATTGCTCCAGGAATAGATCTTCGGTAGCAACCATAGCCAGGACCATCCTGATGGTTGTGAGTTTTACCATAGGAGAAAAGATCTCAGAGTAATCAATGTCTTGCTTCTATTGAAAGCCTTTTGCAACAAGTTTGGCCTTGTACCTTTTACTGCTATCAGACTTAGTCTTTACCCGATACACCCACTTGTTGTGCAATGCCTTCTTCCCTGGGGAGAGTTCTGTTAGATCCCATGTCTGATTTCTCAGTAGGGAATCCATCTCCTCCTTCATGGTCAGCTCCCACTTACTAGAAATTTCATCTGCTAAGGTTTCTTTATATCTTTGTGGTTCTTCACTATATGTCAGCAATATGTATTTTAAAGTTGGTGAGTAACGCTGCGGCGAATGTCTGCTCTTGACTGACCTCCGAACAACGACTGGAGTAGTGAATGACTCTGAACCTGCCTACAGAATAATAGGAATGGGTTCCCCGGACCCATTCTCCTTTTCATTCCCATCGTCGTCCTGCTCTGTGTCCTCTGGTAGATCGTCAAACTCCACGAACTCTAACTCCTGAGGAGCTACTCCAGAATTTGTAAGAATTTGTATTGGCCTTGTCCTTGTACATCATCTTCTCATTGAAAATCACATTTCTGCTTGTGATAATATTCCGATCATGATCATCACAGAAACGATAACCAAATATTTCGTCTCCATAACCAATGAAATAAGATTTCTTTGACTCAGCATAAAACTTGCTACGTACATCAAGATTGATTAGAACATAAGAAAGACAGGCAAAAGTTTTAAGATGAGAAAATTTGACCTCTTTGCCGCTCCAGACCTCCTCAGGTAATTTACAGTCTAATGGGACAGATGACCCTCTGTTGATTAGGTAAACTGCTGTGCTAACCGCATCTGCCCAGAAGGTTGGTGGTAGTCCTGCGTGCAATCTCATGCTCCTAGCACGCTCATTGATAGTCCTGTTCATGCATTCTGCAACTCCATTTTGTTGTGGTGTCCCCATAATGGTCTTCTCCATTCTGATACCTTGAGCTGCACAATACTCCTTGAACCCACTATCAATGTACTCACCAGCATCGTCAGATCTCAAACATTTCAGTTTTAGATCTGTCTTCGTTTCAACCATGGCCTTCTTAGTTTTGAACAGAGAAAATACATCAGATTTATGCTTCGGAAAGTAAACCCATACCTTTCTGTTGTGGTCATCTATGAATGTGACGTAATAGCGAGAGCCTCCAAGAGATGCTACTGGGGAAGACCCCCACACATCGGTGTGTACCAGTTCTAGTTTTCTTGCCTTTGACACCCTGTCAACTTTTATGAAACTGACCTTCTTCTGCTTCCCCATGATGCAACTTTCACACATGTCGAAATCAACGGACTTCAGTTCTGGTAGCTTGCCTCTGGACCGAAGCTCTTTCATACCTCTCTGACTCATCTGTCCAAGTCTGCAATGCCACATATCTGTTATGCTCTCTGCAATAGTGGTATCAACATTGTTAATTAGATCAATTAACCAGTTGTCATATATAGCGTACCAGTCTTCTTGCCCCGAGTCAGTACCAGTGTTCCTTTAGTAACCTTCCAGGTGTTATCAGAGAATACTATTGAATGGCCTCCTTCATCAAGCTGCCCAACAGATATGAGGTTCTTTTTCAGTTCAGGAATGTGTCTAACCTTTTGCAGGATCCATTTGTTTTTGTTAGAGAGTGTAATTTCAACATCTCCCATCCCCACCATGTTCAAAGCTGCTCCATCAGCCATGTACACTTTCCCAAAGTCACCTAAAACATAGTTTCTAATTAACTCCTGGTGGGAGGATGTGTGAAAAGAAGCCCCCGAGTTCAAATTTCCTACGTCCACGGAGCTACAGTGGACTTTATTAGCTGAGAAAATTACACCGTCGTCTATTCAAGGTTTACAAGAAAGAGCTATCTCTCTCTACATTCCTCTCCTCTCCTTCTCTCTCTCTTCTCTTTCTCCTCTCTCTTCCCAGCCCACTTGAAAGAAGGATTTAAAAAAACAAACAAACTTTTGTTTCCCTGCAAACCGAAGGAAAGAGGAAAGAAACAAACGCAAAAGAAAAATAAAAGTAATTAGCTTTTCTTTCTTTTCCCTCTGCACACTTCAGCCGAAAGAGAGGAGGTGTCCTTTTCTCCCTGCCAACCGATGCTTTTAAAAGGCTTCCCGTTTAATCCATAAGGCAAGCATCGCGACGCGAGATCGCGTGGAGGAGCGCAGGAGAATATTTGAGGAGATCTTCACGTGGTCACACGGTTTAGCGGAGAGAAACGCATTGGAAAGTTTAGGCTTTCCTTAATCTTAGATTCGGAAGAAGCAGGAGGAGCAGAAAAATCAGCATTTTAATTAAGTTCCATAAATGCCAAGTTTCCAAATCAAATCGTGGACCGAGCTCCATAATACTCAACACCCACCATCGACATTTTCGACGAACCAATCTACAACCTTCTCCTTGACTACACCGCTAGAGGCTGCATTTCCGGCGCCCTACCGAAGCCATCCATCTGCCTTTATATTCGTTCCATCATTTTCGATCTTTGACACATCAACAACATTGCATATGTTCATTGGGACATAAAACCTGATAACATCTTAATCGTCGACGAAGAAGGAAAGATCGCCAATTTTTGTCTTGCGATGAAGGCGGTAGAGGAATCCACCATGGGTTACATAAGGGGAACGCCGTCCTGCTGCAAGGACCGAGTACAATGCGGCGACGGACATTTGGGCTTTGAGATGATCGGTGTCGGAAATGGCTTCGGGCCGGCTACCTTGGCGCAATGTTGATGATTCTGACCACGAAATTTGGCATCTGTTGTTTCTTCTGACCACAAAATTTGGCATCTGTTGTTTTGAATTGAGTTCAACGATGAGCTGCCAGAGATCCCCTTGGAGATGTCGGAGGAGGGTAAGGATTTCCTTCGTTGTTGTTTCCAGAAAGATCCTAATAATCGCTGCACTGGAGAAATTTTTGGGTGACATCTTCTTCAGAATTGGAATCAGAAGCCTCTGTTCTGCACCCAACGCCGATAAGTGTGTTTGGTTACTCATTCGTCAATTCAATAATTCCATATGCTCCTCTGAAAACTTTGTAACAGCTGGATTCGTTTCCGATATTAGAAGATGATGATGGAATTAGCAAATGAAAAACGGCCGGATTGGGCGAACACTTTGCCGAGGGAAAAGGAAGGATGGTTTACTGTGAGGGAGAAGAGCTCCAGTGGTAGAATTGAAGAAGAGATTGTTCTGTCGGAAGAGTCCATTTTTTTATGTGTTAGGTTCCTTTGTTGAAGGCTAAGTTGCGATTGTTGTTCTTCTTGAGCTCGGATTCTTTGAATAATGTAGGGGTTAATCATTCACGAAATAAACATAATTAGTTTTTTAGCAAATTGAATCGGTATTAATGTTTTGTTATCTTGGATCAATTTACTGTTTTTGGTTATAATTCAATTTTAACCTTCTTTACATCTGTCTTTATCCAGCTCTCTCTCTCTCTCTATATATATATATTTGAATGATTATTTATCTATATTAAATAATTCTGTAAATACTCAAAATTTTAAAATATTATAAATTTTCCCCGGTAACAGTCTTGATCTGGAGGAGAGAGATCGAGAGGATAAAAGGAAATAAAAACCAATTTTGGAAAGAAACAAAAATAGTGAATCCTATTTTAATATAATTTAAAGTAACGATAGCGTCTTTCTCCACATATTTGGACTAATATTAAAATATTTGGATTCTGTTAGGCTAAGAATCGATTTGATTCGGCTCAAACCGAAAATAATTGGCTCAAATTAAGTTGTTTGGATTCGTTCCAACTCGAAATCAAATTGAAATTGGCTAGTGATTCATTATATTCATTTTATTTAGCATTATATAAAATTTTTTATAAATTAAAAATACAACAAGAAGATCTCGAGTCAGTTGGAGCTGGTCCATGCATAACTTAATATCGGTTCGAAAAGAATTCAATTCAAAGTTTCAGCTCTTAGCTCGACTTATTTATTTCAGTTTGATCTTGATTCGAACCAAAATTAGAATTGATTTTTGAGCAATTAACGATCTTCGAGCTAAATTCATAACCATACGCTCGGTTGCTTTCTAACTCGTTCAGATGAACTTGATTGTCTTAAGGTCGATTGGACTGGTTTAGTTGGCTAGGATTGATCAACATTATCGCTCGACTAATCTTGTTTGACTGTCGAGTCTTGATAATTGATGGTGGGACTTCTAGGCATTGCCAATATGATTGGAGATGTTGAAAGACTGATTACTCTATCAGGTCAGCTTCTTTGTGATGGTTCATTTAGACGTCTCTTGATCTAATTTTTGACCAAAAACTCAGACTCGAATCATTTTG
>NW_018165315.1:0-6220 GCF_001263595.1 Phalaenopsis equestris | reverse complement strand
AAAAATATATATATATATATATATATATATATAAAAGATAATGATTTCTCTGTTGATGTGATGCTAAAGATTTGTGGTATAGATGTACAAATGAATGTTTAGGATAAATATATAAGTAGACAAGACTTGTACATTATGTACGTAAATGCCCAAAAATTTAATAATAATAATTTTTCTTTATTTTAATTAATTAAATAAAAAATTTAAAGTATTTAATAATTTAATGGTATGTATATTTCCCGTTGAATGTGGTCAAATTAAACATAAAGGATGATTAAGATCTATTATTATTCTTTTTTAAATTGTATATTAAATTAAGAGACATTTTTTACATTAAGAAAATTATCGACCGTTGTCTTAGAAAATCTCCTTAAAAAAGTGCATGAAAAGTTAAATATGTTATATACTTGGAAAGACGAGGAAATAATACACCGTATTTTAATCTAACTTAAGATAATCCTACCGCTAGCTTATAAAATATGCCATTTTTTTTTCCACATATATGGAAAATTTATTGGAAGATGGATTGAATCAATTTTTGATGATTAACGATCTTTTGAGCTAAATCACAGTCATACGTATGAGCCTATCGCTCGATTGTTCTCTAGCTCGGTTGATTGAGCTTGTTTGTATTAATGTTGATTGGACTTGTTCAGTCGGCTAGGATTGATCAGCATTATTGGTCGGTTGATCTAGTCTGACTCTTGAGTCTTAATAATTGATGGGGGGACTTCTAGACATCCCCGGTATGATTAGAGATGTGGAGGGGCTTGATCTTCTCTCAAGTCAACTTCTTTGTGATGATTCATTTAGATGCCTCTTGATCTCGATTCTGACAGAACGACTCGAACTTGAATCATTTTGTTCTACTTGTGGCTCGATCGGTATTGGTCTTATTGGCCTTGGCTCAGATGAATGCTGTCTGTTGGATAGGTGACCCTCACAGTCTTTTGCCTGTGAGCCCTCTCTTATCGTACTCTTTTTCTTTGGATCGTCTGTTCTACTCAGAACCAACACTGACACTTTTTTTATGTGTGCATGTGTATTCTCAAAATTAACATATATCAATATTCAGAGGAATATATACATTTTATATTACATAATCCTCATGTATTTACATACGCCACCCAAAATTTGATACTTATGCTTATTAATTTTATAACACATCAAAAACTTTTGTATGAAAAATTATAATTTTTTTTTAAAGATAATGGTCGCTATTTTGATGTGCTGCTAAGGATTTGTGGTATAGATGTAAACAAGAATGTTTAGGATAGATATATAAGTAGACAAGACTTGCACGGTATGTATATAAATGCCTCAAAATTTTATAATAATGATTTTTTTTATTTATTTAATGAAATAAAAAATAAAAAAATATTTAATAATTTAATGGCATGTAGATTTCCATTGACGGTAGTTAAATCAAACATAAAGGATAATTAAAATCTATTATTATTATTTTTTTAAATTCTGTATTAACTATTTACATTGTCTTAGAAAATCTCTCTAGAAAATTGAAAATAATATTTTATAGCTTGGCCGGAAAATTGAAAGAAACATTGCACCGTATTTTAATCGAATTTAAGGTAACCTTCCCCCGGATGTGGAACCCAATCCTACCGCTAGCTTGTAAAATATGCCGTTTTTCTCCACATATATGGAAAGGGTCTTCTGCCTCATCTGAGAAAACAATATTGGAAGATGGATTGGGTGAGATGCGCCGTTGTCGCAGTTATTGTAGAATAGATGAGGAAACAATATTGGCGTTCATTGCAGAATTGAGAAGCATTATAAATCCCCAACCTCAAGGATATAAATGAACCGGGACAAGAATCTGCTTCTAGTTGTTTGCTAAATCAAAGTTACAGAAACGCATCGATAAACCTCAAAGTTCCAAGACGGCAGTTATTGTAGAATAGATGAGTAAATTCAAAATAATCACAACTATCAAAACAATAAAATAGCGGACTAATCGGCACCCATTGAGTGAGTCATAATGGTTCTTAATAATCCAGATATTGTATATATAAACATAAAAATACAAAATGAAAGTAAACACAGCTAAAAGAAACAATCTTTTACCTGAATTTTCTATTTGATTTAGCGCAACCCATGACCAGTCATCCAGGCTAAGCTTTTAAATTTGTTTAACTGAAGCAAATTGTCTACATATACTGCTGACCTTTTTTCTCGTCAAGCACAAATTTCACCCTGAAACATGCCGAAGCTCATCTTTTGTTTGTAATCTAGAGCAGTCGAATCTACCAACTAATGCCACCTGGAATCCCAAATCCATACAGCTGGTTGACTGAATCAGCTCTTTAACCAAACCTCGCTTTAAAGGACCTTACACCGGGACGCTATTCCTAACATTGGTACGCTATTCTTCAGATTTATGCAGGACTTAACATACGGCAAAAAAACGTAAATCCTGAGCTGCTGTAAATCCCAAAATGACGCGGATTCACGATAAATCAGGGATTTAATAAATACCGGATTTAGTAAATGTTAAGTACGGCTCATATATCATATAAGGGATAGATTTTGGAACGAAGCAGAGCGGAGTGAAAAAATCTGTCCAATTGGAGGAGTTTCATTACGCGGGTTCGGGGTGTAGGGGCACAACCTACGGTACGGTATAGAGGTAATTTTGTAATTACATTTTGTACTTCAGGTTTACTCCAGTGGTATATATATGCTTGTTTGTAATCTTAAAGAGCATCCCGTAATCTTGTACATCTTTTCTGCGATTAAGGAAAGCCGAAAATTTGCTCTCGAGGAGGTATGCATATTTGTCGAACCTCGTTAAATCTCTGTGTGTTCTTCCGAATTTGTGTTGATTCTTATTTTTTATCGCCCTAATTTCACAACAAGTAGTATCAGAGCGAGGTTCAAGGGCAAGAAAGAAAAATTTTGGCGGCGCGGGAACAAAGAAGATTTGTCGGCTAGAGTTTGGACGATTCAGAGCGAATTCGGCGAAGAATTTCGGAAATGTTTGCGGCAGTTCAGATTCGTCGCAGAGGAGTTCAGCTGGACGAGAATTTCGGGACAAGAGAAGATCGACACAAAAAGTTTGACTATGGTTTTCGGTGCCTTGGATCGTGACAGAGGAGGCGAATCAAGGCATTTCACGGCGTTGAGCGCAGCGTCTTACGCTGCAGTAGAGATTCACGAACAAAGACTTTCGCGTTCGACGCATCTTTTGCAGGCGAGAGGATTTGCGGCACTTCAACGATTCGCTCTAACAGGAGAGAGGGCGAAGTCAACTATGGAGTTCGACGGTTCAGAAATGGGATTTGTTTCAGATTCAGCGAATTCAGAGTTCACGCAGATTTTCACAGAGAAGGTTCGTGACAGAGGAGGTGACGGGACATCTGGGCTTCTTTTGCACGATAGGCAGAGAGGTAGAATTTACGAACAACAAGCATTTGGCGCAGGCAAGCATAGGAGTTTGACTTCTTTCGCTACGACATGCAAAACAAAGGCAAGGTTTGCGACAAGAGAAGGTAGGGTTTGCGACAAGGGCAGAGCGATTCAATTGTTTCGACGCAGGCAAGGTTTGCGACTACAGGGCAGAGCAAATCACCTGCTTTGGCCTCGACAGGTTGAAACGCAGGGGCGAAGCAGAGTACGGTTTGCGAAGGAAGCTTCGACGACTCCAGGATTTTCAGCTTAAAGATTTGTTCAAAGGAATTTGAGCGAGCAAATTGATAGCTAAAGCAGAGAAATTTGCAGAAAAATTTGTTGTAGTATAAATTTCAGATGACAATTTATGGTGAAAAATTTGAGGTGGTGAAGTTTGATGGAACTGGTAACTTCAGATTGTGAAAAATAAGGGTGAAAGATCTATTGGCTCAACAGGGAATCTTGATTACAATTCATTTCTACAAGTACAATGAGCAAGTTCATATGAAGAGAGATTTTTCAAAGCTCAAGAAGCAGGCTGGGCAAAAAGGTGATGTATCATCCAAATTTGTAAATGTGGTGCAGAGTGACAATTCAGATTGCAGTGTTCGTGATATATTTTATGTTTCATCAACTAAGTTCATGGATGCATGGATTCTTGATTTAGGGTGCTCTTATCACATAACACCTAACAGAGAGTGGTTGCTTCATACATGTTAACTAATTATGGCTCGGTCTATTTAGGTGATGATAGATACTGTAATATTGTTGGTATTGGTGAAGTCAGAATTCAGATGTATGATGACACTGTTAGAACATTATGTGATGTCAGACATGTTCCAAATATGAAGAATAATTTGATTTCCATGGGCACTTTACATAGGAATGATTTTATTCCTAAGGTAGATGAGGATAGAGAAACCATCAAAATCATTAAGGGTGCACTTACTGTGATAAAAGGAAACTTAACTGCAGGTAATCTCCATAAACTGTTGGGGAGTACAATTGTAGGTAGAGTTTATTCTGTGGAGTCAGATGATGATAGTACAAAGCTATGACATATGCATCTGAGTCATCTTAGTGAACTTGGGATAGTGGAATTTCATAAAAGAAACTTGTTGCCTAATGTTAAAAGCTGCAAGGTTGATCTTTATAAGTTCTGTGTTTATGTAAAGCAGACTAGAGTTAGTTTTATGGCTAGAAAACACAAAACTGAAGAGATTCTGGACTATGTGCATTCTGATGTATGAGGCCCCACAGGGAATCATCATTGGGAAGATCTCTGTATTTTGTTACATTTACTGATGATTTTTTCAGGAAAGTTTGGGTGTAATTCTTGAAGAAAAAATTTGAAGTATTCTCTAAATTCGAGCTGTGGAAAGTTGAGGTGGAGAACCAAACTGGTAGAAAGAAAGTATTTGAGATTTGACAATAAAATAAAATACATAGATTTGTTGTTTCAGAATTTTATGAGAAGCATAAGATTTAGAGGCATTTTTCAGTGCGCAAGGCACCACAACAGAATTATGTGGCAGAAAGAATGAACATGTCCTTAACTGAAAGGGAAAAATGCTTGATCTAAGAATAGTCAATAGGAAGGTCCTATGGCTAGACCTTAGGCTACTAAAGAGGAAAAACTAAACCTCACCCAAAAGTGAGGTCAACAAACACGTGAATGACTTCAATCAAATAATCACAGATTTGTCATGGCTTGATGTGAGTATTGAGAATGAAGATCGAACAATGATTTTATTGTGTTCATTGACTCCTTATGAACACCTGGTGACTACGCTTACATATGGAAAAGAAACTATCATTGTTGATGAGATTATTGCAGTATTATTGGCTCACAACCAACAGAAGCAGAATGCAGGGGAAAGCTCTCATAACGATAGTTTTTATGTTAAGGGTAATCAAGATCGTGGAAGGAAGAAAGAGAAGGAGGATTCTGGAAGAAAAAATTCCATATCTAAGTCTAGAGGCAAAAAGACAATTCATTGCTACAAGTGCAAAGAGCCGAGTCATATGAAGAGGGATTGTCCAAAGCTCAAGAAGCAAACTGGAGAGAAAGGTGATGCATCATCCAAGTCCGTAAATGTGGTGTAGGGTGACAATTCAGATTGCAGTGATGGTGATATGCTTTCAGTTTTATCAACTTAGTTCATGGATGCATGGATTCTTGATTCAGGGTGCTCTTATTACATAACACCTAATAGGGAGTGGTTTACTTCATACAGGTTAACTAATTCTGACTCAGTTTATTTAGGTGATGATAGATGTTGCAATATTGTTGGTATTGGTGAAGTCAGAATTCAAATGTATGATGACACTGTTAGAACATTATGTGATGTCAGACATGTTCCAAATATGAAGAATAATTTGATTTCCATGGGCACTTTACATAGGAATGATTTTATTCCTAAGGTAGATGAGGATAGAGAAACCATCAAAATTATTAAGGGTGCACTTACTGTGATAAAAGGAAACTTAACTGCAGGTAATCTCTATAAACTGTTGGGGAGTACAATTGTAGGTAGAGTTTATTCTGTGGAGTCAGATGATGATAGTACAAAGCTATGACATATGCGTCTGAGTCATCTTAGTGAACTTGGGATAGTGGAATTTCATAAAAGAAACTTGTTGCCTAATGTTAAAAGCTGCAAGGTTGATCTTTATAAGTTCTGTGTTTATGTAAAGCAGACTAGAGTTAGTTTTATGGCTAGAAAACACAAAACTGAAGAGATTCTGGACTATGTGCATTCTGATGTATGAGGCCCCACAGGGAATCATCATTGGGAAGATCTCTGTATTT
>NW_018165314.1:119524-120020 GCF_001263595.1 Phalaenopsis equestris | reverse complement strand
TTTCGCAGACCAAACGGACGTCATATATTCCTTAGTTTATTTGATTGAGCCTCATCCCTCAAGTCTTGTGTTTTCCTTCGGGATAGATACAAGATTTGAGGTACAGTGCTCTTTCATTTTTAACTATGAAAAATATGGGGTCAGTTCGATTTCATACTTCAACGTCCTTCCGAAGCGGGAAACGGGATTTCGATGCCGACGACCGACAGCTTCTTACAGCAACACTCCCCCAAACCAAACCCACAAAAATAGCGCCGAGAGGGGATTTAGGGAAATTTGTCCATGGATGTGAGTTTTTATAAAAGTGGCCAATGGCAGCTCTGTGGGTCAATTGAATGGTACAAAGTGCTGCTATGTGGAGGGCAGGGAGGCTCTAAACTTAAAATTGGATGAGGCAGTCTCAAGGTTTGAATTGGTTTTGATTCGATTGGGGTGGCTTATGGTTTTTGTGTTTTCTAGCCACTGGGTCGGCAGGCCAGGCCAGGGGGGGGGGGCA
>NW_018165314.1:67136-119366 GCF_001263595.1 Phalaenopsis equestris | reverse complement strand
TAAGGATTAAATTTTGGTTGAATTTTGGTTGCGGTGGTCTTTGGTTGGCCAATTTGGTTTGATTAGTTCAATTTTTTGTTAAGGGGTCTATGTAGGTCAATCTGGATAAAAGTGGGTTTGGGTTAGGCTAGCCATGACCTTCAGCCCAATTGATTGATCAACATGGTGTAGATGATTGTAATGAACAGTTTTGGTGAAGGATTAAAGTGATTTTGAGTTCAGTTGGGGGTCCAATTTGAGGGATTTTGGAATTTTGAACAATTTAGGCATGTTGGGCTAGACTTGGGTCTAGATTGGGCTAGGCTTGGGCTAAGTCCAAATTTACTGTTGAAAATGGTCAATAAGAATGTCATGAAGAGTTTTCAACATAAATTGGGTGCCATTTTTGGGGCTAAGGCATTCAATTTAGTGGAATTTGGACGCATAGTCAATTTGGGGCCAAAATTAGAATTTTTTTTTTCGATTTGGGTTGAAATTAAATAAAATTAAGGCCTCAAAAAGGCCAATTTAAGGTCAATTTTGATTTGTAGGAGTGTTATGAAGAGTTTTCAACATAAATTGTGGCAAATTGAGAAGGTTATAGGTTCAGTTTAGTGAGATTAGGTCATGTGGACAAAATTGGGGGTTGGCCTTAGATCAAAATTAAGCTCAAAGAATGGGTGAATTGAGCTTGGATTTGATTTATATTGCTCACATGGAAGGTGAATTTTAGTTTAGAATTAAAATTTTGGGAAAATGGGACCAATTTGATGGACATTTGAGGTAAATTTGGGAATAATTGGGCCTTTAAAGTCAATTTGGGGGTTTTGATCAAAATGGTCAAATTGGTCAAAATTGGGTCATTTTTTAGTTTAGAAAAATGAAATTAGAAATATTTGGAAGTTTTTTTGAATTTTTGGGATTTGAATTTTTGGGAATTTTTTGGAGTTTTTGAAATTTTGGGCTAAGGAAGGGCATTTTGGTAATTTGTCCATTTTTTTGTGATTTTGGGTAATTTGGGTGTTTTGAAAAGGTTTGAAATGATTTTTGAATTAATTTGGGTGTTTTGGGTAAATTTGTGAATTTTTGCCAAATTTAGGGTTTCAAGGGTACTTAGGTATATTAGGGGAGTTTAGGGGCAAAAAGGCCAAGTTGGGTATTTTTGGTAGAATTAGGGTGCAAGCCACCATAAATGAGCTATGGACCAATGGAAACCCCATTTTGGTCCACAATATATTGGTCTTAGCTAAACCGTAGCCTTCCCAAAGGATTAAGGTTTCAAAGTCAATAAATTTTGGGTTTATATTTGTGAGTGATTGTTGAGTGAGGTGAGTACCTTAGCTCTAGACCAACACACAGAGTCAACCCTAATGGCAAGCAGTCCTACGGAAACTCTCCTTGAGCTCCCCCATAATGAACCCACCTACTAAGGGCTAAAGGTTAGGACTAATATGTAGAGCTTCAAGTCAAGTAAAGAGGAGTTTAGAATTTCTAATGGTGAGCGTTCCTTTTCTAGTTTTCTAGGAATAGTCAATAGGAAAGACTTATGGATAGACCCTAGGCTACTAAAGAGGATAACCTAAAACTCAACCAAAAGAGAGGTTAACAAGATGTAGTGGTCTGTTATACACGACCATCCCCAATTTGTTCATCTCCAGTTTTCCATTGGAGTACAACAAGGTTTTGCTACATTCATATATGGTAGCTGTAATGCCACTCAATAGTAGACACTTTGGTAAGATCTACTTTAGCTGAGTTGATTTTCTAACTCTTTTTGAATTATAGAAGGAGACTTTAATTGCATTACTTCACCTACTAAAAAAGGGGCGGGTGACCTTTTTTGGCTTACTCCATGGCTAATTTATTGATTTCATCATTGATGCAACTCTTTTTGATTTGGGTTTTCAGGTCCCACCTTTTACTTAGAGAAGGGGAACTTAATGGAAAAGGCTTGACAGAATGTTGGGAAACTCTCAATGGCTCCAAACCTTCCCCTATACCAATGTTTCTCTCCTAGCTATGGCAGGTTTTTATCATAGTCCACTACACTATGCTATAAAAAACTCCCACTGTGCTGGTGATTACTCTTTCAACTTTCAAAATGTGTCCCTTCAACCTGAATTCCTCAATGAAATTGACAAGGTTTGGGTTTTTGATCATGCTGCCACCCCTTGGGTCAATCTCTGTAAACTTAAGAAAAAGTTGACTTCATATCTTAAAGGTTGTAACTAAGAGAAATTTGGCAATGTCTCAGACAACATAAAAGCTATTGAAGAGGAAGTATTGAAGTTGGAAGCAGATTTTCAATTGGCTTTAACTTCTGAGGCTGAATTACACAGAGCAAATACCCTTCTATCACAATTTAACTACTATGATACATTCCTTAACCTAAATATTGCCATCACCAAGTTGATCAAGGAAAGAGAAACTCAAGTTACTACCATGCTTGTATTAATTTCAAAAGAAAATGCAACATGATCTTATCTATTTCTAATTCAATGGGGCACAAACTCACAACTACTGAGGATATTGCAATGGATGTTGTGGCTTATTTTCAAAAACTTTTCACTAGCAGGCTCTCTTCTAGATCTTCCATTAAGGAACATCTATTTTTAGACTGCCGGGAATATGTTGAAAGGTTGGACATCATTCAGGTTCCATTGGAAGTAGAAATTAAATTAGCTCTTGATTCCATAGATGGGCAGAAATGAGTAGGCCCTGATTGGTTCTCCTCCACTTTCTATAAGATAGCTTGGTCTAAAACTAGTGTTGATGTTACTCTAGCAGTATAGGACTTCTTTAAAGGTGTGACCCTCTCAGATACTTCACTGCATCTACCATCACATTAATTCCTAAGAACAAGCATGGAAAAAACATGGGGGTACTTAAAACCTATCACTCTCACTATTGTTATTTCAAATATTATCAGAAAAATATTGGTTTTCCAACTCCAACCACATCTCCAAAACCTTATTAGTGAAAACCAGGCTACTTTTGTGAAAGGAAGAGATATCATAAATGATATTGTGCTTGCTCAGGAGTTCCTACTGGATATGAACAGGAAATGCAGGGGAAACAATGTAATTTTCAAGTTGGACATCAAGAAAACCTATGATATACTTAATTGAGACTTCATCTTGAATACTTTAACTAATGGGGGATTTCGAACAGATTTTACGCAACTCATTGGAAGAAGGCTCAAAAGCAATGCACATCAGTTTTGGTGAATGGCAAGAGTCAAGCTTTTTTAGTGCTACTAGAGGGATCAAACAAGGTGACCCCTTGGCCCCCACTATCTTCATATTAGCATTAGATTATCTATCCAAGGTGTTTAACTATATGTTTGCTAATTCTCCTTATTTGGCATATAACCACAAATCTAACGTTGGCATTAGTAATTTATCTTATGTCGATGAAATTATTTTATTTTCCAATGCTTCAAAAACTAGTATCTAAGTATTATTTCAAGGCCTTAATCATTTTCAACAAAACTTTGGTGTGGATGTAAATCATTAGAAATGTCAAGTCTTTTCTAGTGACAATTCCAAGCCCCACACTAAACAATGGATCTCTAATTATACTGGATTCAACACTACATCTCTACTCATTAATTATCATGGGGTGCAACTGCTTAAGGAGCAAACTTAATTCAATGAGATTAATAATAACATTAAAACCTAACTTAACTTCTGGACAACCTCATTTCTATCAAATGGGGAGAAAATTACCTTGTTGAAATGTATACCTACTACCATCCATTCCTATGCATTCCAGTTGTTTTGAATGAAAAAAGTAAACAAGTTTCCCAAAGGAGTATCTTCAACAGATTCCTGTGAACTGCAACAGATTCCTGTGGACTGGGTGATCTCGAAAAATATAGTTGTGTAAAATTTATAAAGTTGACTCCGCTTTACAATGATGCCAAAAATTTGATGTGGTATTTTATGAATATTAATGTTGATCACTTACTATTGGGATTCTACGTAAGTATACGTATCATTATCAAGTAATATAAGACTTTCTATTTAAGTCCCAAATATCAATCCCACGAGGAAGGTTCAAATTTAAAATGATAAATAAACTAGGACATTCACAGAAATAAAATGAAACTACTGTCACTAATTTTAAATATTTGAGATAATATCAGAATTATATTATTAGCTACTAGCAAAATTTAAATGCAAAGTTTAAAACAATAACTATTAAACTATATTTATGTGATAGAGTTTTTTATTATAAAAAAGCACCTTTCCCACTACAATGAGTTTTTGGTTAAATGAGATGAAATAAATAGTTTAAATATCTATTATGCCATATAGGAGCAATTTTAATTCTCTACCCTGATTCATTGTTATAGATAATCATTGGCTAATCTTAGGTTTAGTCCTTAAATCTGTGGCTAGGGTAGGAGGATAGTGGCGCCCACTCCAGAGCTCCCACTTCCCTTCCCCTGAGGGCTAACTCTCGCTTTAGTTCTTAAACACTAAGATCAAATTAGGGACTTTAGTCTGTCACCCTAAAAATATCCTATTCTATACCTAACAATGTATATTTCCATATTTATATGCACTTAATTCCATGAATGAAATACTCCTTCATGGACTTAAATGTGGTTCTCACTCTGTTGTAGAGCTCATACTCCATTTCCTGAATCATATGGTTCACAATATATTTTAACAATTCAATTGGCCAGTTCAAAAAGTAAATTAAGAACGGGGTTCAAAAACCATCACAATTTATTTTATATTATAACATTGGCACTCCCAAATTTTTTTTCATTTCACCATATCTCAGAGTAGGGAGAAAGATAAAGGAAACTACTCAGACTTCATGAGAAAGATTAAATAAAACATAAATTTCATATATAAAAGAAAGTTCATACAATAATAATAAACAAGCAACACTTATCTGAAACTCTTTCTTAAAGCAAATCCTTTGTAGACTCTACACAATTTTTTTTATATTTTAATATTGGCACACCCAATTTTTTTTTCATTTCACCATATCTCAGAGTAGGGAGAAAGATAAAGGAAACTACTCAGACTTCATGAGAAAGATTAAATAAAACATAAATTTCATATATAAAAGAAAGTTCATACAATAATAATAAACAAGCAACACTTATCTGAAACTCTTTCTTAAAGCAAATCCTTTGTAGACTCTATTAGGAAATGTAGGAAGAACAAATCTCTCACTTCTGTCCCTCACCAACACTCTTAGAGAAGAATTCACACTTAAACTCACCTCAGAAAACTCAAAATTATAAAGAAAATAAATGATTAATGGTGTGGAACGGCGTGGAAGAAAGTGGAAAGCGGTTAAAGGTTGCAAAGGGGTGTGAAAAGGTGAAGGAGGGGGATATTTTATGATCAATTTTGGTTCTAAATAGAGCCTAAGGTCGGTTTTCCAAAAGGTGCATCCAAAAACTCTTCAAAAAGTGTCCAAATTCATCAAATATTATAGAAATAGGGTCTACACCGACACTGGCTCCGTCGACGCCCATTCTGGTGTCGTCAACACAAGTGGTTTCTAAATAAAATCCATGCTCTCTGTCAAACGGCACCGTTGACGTCCAGTCTGGCACTGTCGGTGCAAAGCAATTCTTCAAAAACTCCGTTTTGACTCTAAACTCCATCTTTGCTCCCTTTTTTCTGTAAGTCCTAAAAAACAACCTGCAATAAAACATGAATAATACTTTCCTTTAAAGTGTAATATCACCAAAAATGAGTATAAAATATGGGTCTAAA
The DNA here is from genome assembly GCF_001263595.1 of Phalaenopsis equestris. Classification (NCBI taxonomy): domain Eukaryota; kingdom Viridiplantae; phylum Streptophyta; class Magnoliopsida; order Asparagales; family Orchidaceae; genus Phalaenopsis; species Phalaenopsis equestris. The sequence continues at coordinate 113,640 of NW_018165314.1, read as the reverse complement.
ATGCATATATTTTTGGTGTATCAAAATCCCCCAAACTTAAATGTTACTTGTCATCAAGTAAATCCTTTAATACATAAAAATATGAGTAATGACTAAGATTTTAACTCTTAGATTTCTATGTTTTAGTCCACTAAATACAATAGTATAACCTAAGAAAAAATTAAAATAATTCTAGTTAATACTAAAGGTATAAGAATATCAAGCAGTCAAGTCTAAGATTTTTTTATTCTCTATTATTTTCAAGGAAAATTGCAAATTATTCACATTAAAGCCACTTAGAATATTCATATGAAAAATAACTTCATGAAAATTTACTAGTAAATATGCTAATACTGAAATATTTGTTTAGAAAATGTAGCAAGCCTTCTTCCTTAAGTTGATTCAAGTGAAGCCAATTTTTAATTAGGCATCTCCTCAAGCTTCTCATCACATCTTTTTCTTTCCTTTTCTTTTTCTTTTGCTTTATTTTTCTTTTCTTTTCTTTTTCAGGATCATTTTTAATCCATTTTCTTTTCTTTTCTTTTCTCCCCTTTTTTTAATGTGAGGATTACTATATCTGGATTACTATAACTATATCTGGATAGCCTTTGATGATTTTGAACTTCACTATCTTCTTCTTAAAGTTAAAATATTTCACAATTTTTCACTTTATAAATTTATATTTTCTTTAAAGATTTTTCATAATGTTTTATTATTTTCTTCTTACATGAATCTCTCAGATTTTTAATACTTCAAAAATACAAATTCCTTTACTTTAGAAGAAAAACATAGTCTTATTCTCTCATACCAAATATCTTAATCTCTAAAATTAACCTTTATTATTGAAAATTTTTACTTAAGATTATTATATATTCAGAAACACAAATGTAGTTATCTAAGGTTACCCTCTATTACTAAAGGTCATGTTAAATTTTAAAATATTTTGAAAATATAATTAATTGAGGAAAAATAAAATTAGTTTTCTTTTCTTTAAAAAGGAATTTTACTTTCCCCCCAAACTTAAATTTTTAAAAGATTTAGGATGAAAACCAGAAAAAATAAAGGGTAAAAGAAAACATTTAACACATAAAGGAAAGACTAAGCTGTTGAAGGTTCTAATATTGAAATTTAACTTTAAAATATTGCAGGTGCTAATATGAAAAGCTACAAGACTTAAAACATTAAATAACACATAATACATATAAAAATTTGATGAGAAAGTTTTAACTATAAATACATTCAACAAAGTACTAGAAACTAATAGTACGAAAATGATTTCCATTGTAAAAACAGTTTCACAAATCTACTGTTCACAACACAACATAGAATTTAAAATAAAGTGTCACACTCTAAAAAAAACAGTCACAACAATAAAGTACAATCAAACATAAACTAAACAAAATCTAACTAAAACATCACCAATCATCAACTTCTTCTTCTTCTTCCACATCCAAATTTTGTTGTTGATATGGGGTAAAAATAGGGTGAGTAGGAAATTGAACTGAGTGATCACCCCTCATGTATTTTACCATCACACCATCATAAGCAACCTCATATTCAAACTTCTGTCTTTTCAAATCATCATTGCGTGCATTACTGGCCTCCATATTTTCCATTCTACTTTCCATTCTCAATATATCTCCCTGTTAGATCATCATCTGCTCCATAAGTTCCTAGAGAGTAGGGGTACTAGCAGTAGAAGGAATATCCCTAGTCCTAATTCCAGATCTCCATCCAACATGAGATTCATAAGTCTTAATATTGGCAGACCCATTGGTTTTAGAGGTTCAATCCTCTCCTCATCTATTCTAAAATCAACTATTGCTTGTTCACATAGTGTGAAGATTAGGGCAGAGTGTGCTAAACCACCAGTAGTCTCTCCCAAAGCAATAAAATGAGTGTTTCTATAAACAATAGAGCCTACATCTATCCTTCTCATTTGCTGGATACAAAAGTTCAAGATGGCTCTATCCTTTGTAACTTCACTATGATGATTTGTTGGCATCATTTTACTAGAAATAAAGTAGTGTCAGGCCTTAGATACTACATTTAACATAGAAAGAGGACGGTTTACCTTAACATTATTCCTCACCTTCCAAGATCCTCTTCCATCAGTAAAAAAAAGAAATAACTTCATCTAAAGTCTCATTTGTAGCAGAAAATGATTTGTACTGACAGCTATACACATCCTCTAACTGATAAAATTCATTAATTTTACTTAGAGTAAATTCCACCATTTTCCCAGGAACAAACACATAGTCTTTAGCAGTTTCCTTAAAATTAGCATAGAACTCCATCACTGCACCAATAATAGCCTCGACAGTAAAGTAACAAAATTTCTCCCACGGCCAAGCATTCATTAATCTTTCGATTTCCCCACCCGGATTTTAAATCCTGATCCAGGATTACTTTTTTAGTTGTAAGTAAATTATTGAAAGAAATGTTTGTCGTATAGTTGACAAACTTTTGATCATCAAAATCCACCTTTCTCTTTTCTTTCCCTTACTCATTCTCGGTGCCATGGTAATTTATCAAAATTTGATAAAATCCAAACAAATTCGCAAAAATTTTGAAAATCACAATGTGGAATGTTTTAAAATTAAATCTACTAAGTAAGAGTTCTTCACCAAAGGATTTTCTCAAAATCTTCTAAAAAGAAAAATTTAAAATTTCGGATCTCGACAATGTAAGATAAATTCTTGGTGAAAATAAAAAATTTTGAGTTCAAAGTGTAGCTCATACCTAAAGAAGATGAATTCCAAATTTCGTTTGAGTTAAAATTGCCTCAAATCCCATCAATAGTAAGCCATAGGTGCAAAAATTTGAGGTTTAAAGTGACTAAAAGGTAAAAATAGTGTTTCTACTGTGCAAATAGTGAATTTTAAGGGGTTTGGGTGGTTGTTGGGTCAAGGGCGTCGTCGGCGCCAGTGGCGAAAAAATTTATTTTTTTATTTTTGCAATTTTCAATTTTTTTTCAATTTACTCCAAGTCTATTTAGTCATTTTGAACACTAATTTTCATCTTAAAATAATTCACAAACAAGCATTTTCACAAACAACACCAAACTAGCTTTTATATATAAAAATACACTTTTTACAAAATATTTTTCTAACCACACTTTCACATACATAAAGCAAACTCAATTATAATTCAGCGTCAAAATCAAGCCACAACACTAGAATGCTGACACAAAACTATGTACACAATCAAAATTAATAGAGTTCTAAAGAAAAGTAAAGTAAAGTAAATTAAATCCACACAATCACTTTAAAAATATAATTACTTTAAAAGAGCAGAGAGTCCAAATTCTTCAATTATTATGCTTCATATTCAATACTTTCTCCTCCTCTAATATCTCCCATAGAATGATAATGGTCGTACAAATTGTAGAAGGTTCGGTACGGAAATTGATCAGTTGAATTTTCATCGATCCATCCATTTTTCTCGAACATCTGCACCAATCCTGCTTCAATTATTCTGATATGATCAAAGTTCTCCTTCATCCTCCAATCTAGGTGATCAAAAAGGTAGTTGAGATTTCCAATTGCATTCATAATACTTTGAAGTTCTCTTTTTTATTTTCTTCATTTTCATCTCCAAAGCTATTTAACTTCCAACTATTTGTGGCATTAATGGTGTTGAAGCATGTGATGAATGATCCAAAAAAATATCCAATGCTTCCTTTTTATTCCCAACATAATTGTCATCAATAGGAATCATGAGCTCCCAAGGTAATAATACTTTCTCCCAACCTTCATATGGCACTTGAGATTGACTGTGAATTAAGAAAATTGTAGAAGGATGCACTAGTCCATATATTGACCCATTGATAATAATACCCACAATAGATTTGAAAATAAATGATCCCACATCAATGGGCTTTTTCTTTTGAATGCAATAGTTTACAATTGCACATTCTCTTGTAACTCTACAAATCTTCCTAGTTGGGAGTAATTTTGCAGATATGAAGAAATGTCATTATTTTGTTATTGGATTATGCAATGAAGCAAGGAAATATCCTTCATCTCTGATTTCCCAAATATCGTTTTCATCCATCAGAAAGTTATATTCATATTGCATCATATCTGTCATTGGGATAAAATTTGTATAATGATAGATTGGAACATTTTTTATCATATAAAAATCATTAATTTGAGCCGGAGTAAATGGTACAGCCTTACTTCGACTGAAGACAACTCCTTGAGTAATTCCATGTAAATTAACATAGAATTCCTTTACCACTGGTACAACAACTACAGTGGTAGTGTAGCACAAAACATCCTAACGTCTCGGAATAATGATTTTCTCAATCTGTAAACTTGGATTACTCAAGCCGTGATTGACAAAGCCTCTCTCCTTGATAAGTCTCTTTTTCTCTTTTTCGTAATGACTTTGTTTAATGACTTTGTTGTATAATCTCTGCACATCAAAATTGATAAAATTTCTTCTATTAAAAACTCCATACCTTGAAGTATTTCTGGATCTGGAAGCCATTGAATTCAAAATTTTAAAGTTTCTGGTCGTCCAAGGAAGTTTTTAGGCCTTTAAGAACACCTATCGATGGTTATTTAGGAGTGCAATCCTACCAAAGTCCACCACATTCTCACCGAACGAGTGAAACTGCTCGGGATGCCGTTGGTGCTCCCAATGGCGATGTCGATGCCATGGTCAATATAGACCGGCGCCGTGGATGCCCACTCTGGCGCTAGAGGCCAAACTTGTGTTTTTTATTTTTTTCTTCAATTTGATTCCAAATTTTAATTCCAAATTTTCCTTCAATACCAATATTTGTCTTAATTTATAATATATTAAATTTTGTAGGATTCAAAAATAATTTTATTTCCTAAAAACACTTATTAAAAAAAATAACAATATATATACTATATATATTTATATATGGGTTGCCTCCCACAAAACACTTGGTTTAACGTCATCAGCCCGACGTACCATTATTTAATCAGGATGACTTAACATCAAAATTTATTTAAATTGTGGCATGTTTGATGCCCATTAACTTTAAATATCTTTCCAGATTTAGGATCTTCAATAACAACAGTTCCATAATGATAAACTTTAATTACTTTAACTGGTCATAACCATGTAGATTTCAATTTTCATAAAAAATAATCTCAATTTTATATTATATAATAAAACTTCTTATCTAGGTTCAAATTTTATTATTATTATTTTTTGATCTTGTCATTCTTTAATCTTGCATGTTTTCATTTTTTCTTTATAAATTTTTGCATTATCATATGCTTCATTTCTAATCTTCTCAAGTTCATCGAGTTGCAATAATCTTTCCTCACCAACATTTTTTAGATTAAAATTAAATTCCTTAATATCGCATAATGCTTTTTGCTCCAATTCTACAGGTAAGTGGCATGCTTTTCCAAAAATAAGCCTATGTGGGGACATTCCTATAGGAGTATTATAATCAGTTTTGTATGCCCATAATGCAGTATCTAATCTAGCAGACCAATCAAATTAATAAGGATTTACAGCTTCTTCTAAAATTCATTTTATTTCATGATTTGATATCTCTGCTAGACCGCTGGTATGAGGATGATAAGCAGTTGAGAATCTTTGCATAATATCACATTTTTTAATCAATTTCTTGATTCTCTTATTCTTAAAATGGGATCCTTCATCTGTAATAATTACTCTCACGGCATTCCATTTCTTATAAAAATATTTTTACCTAAAAATTTTGAAACACTGCAAGCATCACATTTAGGTACAACAATAACTTCAATCCATTTGGACGCATAATCAACAACAAGTAATATATATAAATTTCCAAATGAATGCATAAATGGTCCCATAAAATCTAATCCCCACATATAAAAACTTTCAACTTCCAATGTGTAATTTAGAGGCATTTCATTTCTTCTAGAAATATTTCCTACTCACTGACATCGATCACATGTTTTAATATATTCATTAACAACTCTAATAGAGTAGGCCAATAAAATCCAGCTTGTAAAATTTTATGTGTGGTTCTATTTGTTCCAAAATGTCTTCCAAATTTAGAATCATGACATTATTCAATTATTTGTTGTGTTTCTTCATATTACACACACCTCCTAATAATTAGATCTTTACATTGTTTATATAAATAATTTTGAATCATATATAAATTTCTTTAATTGTTGATTCTTAATATTTGTTGGTAGAATATTACTTGCAATATAATTTACTATATCGACATGCCACAGTATATTCATTTCACCAATATTATACAATTATTCATCAGGGAAACTTTCTAAAATTTCATTTACAAAATGATTTAATAATTTTTTTTCTAGTCTAGGCAAATGATCAGCCATTTGATTATCATTTACCTTTTTATCAACTACAATAAAATCGAGTTGTTGTAATAGAAGTATCCATATAATTAATCTTGGTTTAGCATTCTACTTTTGCATCAGTATTTTATAGCAGAATGATCTGTATGCACTACATATTTGATTCCAATCAAGTAAAGTCTAAATTTATCAAAGGCATAGATAATAACTAATAACTCTCTTTCAGTAGTAGTGTAATTAATTTGAGCATGATTTAGAGTTTTACTAACATAATATATTACTTTAAAACCTTCATTGTGTCTTTGTCCTAAAACAAATCTAATAGCATAATCACTAGCATTGCATATTATTTCAAATAGTTTCTCCCAATCAGGTGAAACTATTAAAATTTTAGTGATTAATTTTTCTTTCAATAGTTCAAATGCTTTTATGCATTCCTCATTAAAATCAAATTTTGTATCTATTTCTAAAAGTTGGCACAATGACTTAGTTATTTTTGAAAATTTTTTTATATAACGACTGTAGAAACCAACATGTCCTAGAAAACTTCTTACCCCTCTAACCGTAGTATGAGGTGGTAATTTTTCAATAACTTAAAATTTTGTAGGATCTACTTCCATACCATTTTCAGAAATTTTATGCCAAACTACAATTCCTCCTACAACCATAAATTGACAATTTTCTCAATTTAATACTAGGTTGATTTTTTCACATAATTCCAAAACTTTTTATAAATTATTTAAACATAATTCAAATGAAGTCCTGAATATAGAGAAATCATCCATAAATACTCTCAATCCATGTTCAATCAAATTACTATAAATTGATATCATACATCTTTAAAATGTTGCAGGTGCATTGCATAGTCTAAAAGGCATTCTACAAAAAACAAATGTTACATAAGGGCTTATAAATGTTGTTTTATTTTGATCCTCAGGAGCGGAATTTGATGATACCTGGTATATTCATCTAAAAAGTAGTAATATTTTTTTCTAGCCAATCTATCCAACATTTGGTCTAGAAAGGGTAAAGGAAAGTGATCTTTCCTGGTGGCCATATTTAGTTTTCTATAGTCTATTAAATTTGCCAACCAATAACTTTTCTTACTAGAATTAATTCATTTTTCTCACTTACTTTAACGATCACTCCTCCTTTCTTTGGAACACAATGAATTGGACTCACCCAAACACTGGCTGAAATAGGATATATAATTCTATCATCTAACCATTTTAAGATTTCTTTTTTAACAACTCATTTCATTATTAGGTTTAATCTCCTCTGAGGATCAGCTTTAGGTTCGTATTGATCATCTAATAGAATTTTGTGCATCCAAAATTCTTTTTATATCATGTAGATGAATTTCCTAAAAACACATATTTTGAATGAGCAGGTAATACTTTCAATTCAAGTTCAGGTGGTTCAATACTTGAAGGAATAAGATTTTTATTATCATTTTCCAACAAATCTAAAGTTTCAAATTTGTCTTGAATATAATCTAAATTCTCTTATTTTATTTTGTTCTCATTTTCACAAAATTCTTCTTGCCTTAACTTTTCTTCAAACACTTTCTTAAATTGCTCATTACTTAAATAATCAGTAACTTCCATCCTAAAATAGTCATTATCCTTTTCTGTTGCAGGATATTTCATTACTTTTGCAATATTAAATATTACTTCTTGATCATTAACTCTCAATATTAATTCTCCTTTTTGCACATCTATCATAGCTCTCCTTGTTGCGAGAAATGGTTTCCTAAAAAAAAGGATTCGCTTTATCTTCCTCCATATCTAATACTATAAAGCCTACAGGAGAAATAAATTTATTCACTTTTCCTAATACATCTTCTATAACTCCTTTAGGATAAGTTATTGATCGATCAACTAACTAAAGAGTTATAGTAGTAGGTAAAATCTCTCCTAAATATAAATGTTTAAAAATTGATAGAGGCATAAGATTGATACTGGTTCCTAAACACATAAAGTTTTCCCAAAAAACTTTTCACCAATTGCACAAGGTATAGTAAAACTACCACGATCTTTTAACTTTTCAGGATGCTTGTTTTGAATAATAGCGTTACACTCTTCACTGTGTGCATCGGTCTCATGATCTGCAAACTTCCTTTTCTTGTTTAGTATATCTTTCATTAATTTCACATAACATGGTATTTGTTCTAAAGCCTGAACGAAGGAATGTTTATTGTTAACCTTTTCAGGATTTCCAAAGATTTTGTAAATTGTTTATCTTTATTCTTCTGTTTCAATCGTTAAGGAAACGGAGGTAGTGGTTTTTCTAAAGAAACTTGTATTTGTTCATTTTCATTATATTCACTTTAGAATCCTCAATTCGTCTCAAAATCATTTCTAAGGTAACTTTAGAACACGCAATTAGACTTAATATCATTTCAATCCTTCACAAAAAATCTTCATTACAATCATATACACAATGTTGATCAATTAATTGGGCTCAAAGTCATGGCTAGCCTAACCCAAACCCAGCTTTTGGCCATTCAGATCCACATTGAACCCATGCACCATAATTGACCTAGCCATGTCAAATTGACCAAGGCAAGTCTTTTACAGCCAATTTTTGGACCCTAGTGACCAAGCTAGACTCACTTAGCCCACCGTAGATGAGCCATGGACCAAAGGTCCCCTAAATAAAGGGATTTGTTTCCTAAATTGCTTAAGCCAAAGAGATCTTTACCAAAACCCATCACCAGCCCAAATTAATGGTTGTGACAGATTCCTCTGGCTCACTTAAGCTCTTAGCCACCTCCCTTGCCATGATCAGGCACCCTAGTCCCCAGAGGAGCCAAAACTGAGAGCTTCAAGGAAAATTTCAAACCTAATTTTGCCCATCTAATGTTTCTAGCTCTGATTGGTGTTTAACAACTTAAAGTCCTCAACCTAAGCTTCACATTGCACCTAAATGGAGGCTATGCCAGCCTCCCCAAGCTATTTTTTTTAAACCTCACCCCCCATTGCCAAGAAAAGGGTGAGCTAAAATTTTCCTAAGGAAAGTCAGCAAAACTGATCTCCACTGTTTGAGCTCAATTTTGAGCTCAAATTTCTGTCAGAAACCAGTACATAATTCTACACAGCTCCGCACTCCAAAAAAATCAAATTGTTTGTGCACACACCATCCCCACAGTGAAAGAAGACAAAGCCCCATCAAAGCCCCCTCATAGAGAGCCTCTACTCTAGACTTTGATCAACACCCAAATTCGGCCTTGATCGAATTTGGGTCTAGGCCTTTCACCACAGCAAGAGGCCCAATCCCTAGCCTCCTTGGACCTCCACAAATGTGTCAAACACCTCTGATTGATTTTGGTGGACTCCCCATAAAAATTTCAAAACATTTGGAGCTCATTTGACAACCTAATTTGATTTTCTAAGTTAAATGACATTTTTGACAATAAAATGATTTTTAATAATCAAAATATAACTTTAAAAATCATAAAAATTATTTTGGGAGTTCTATGTGATAAGAAGGATTTTCTAAAAAAAAATTAATTAAAATAAAATTTTAATTTTTTTAAGCATATTTTGAGTTTTAAATAATAAAAAATAATAAGAATGATAAAATTAATAAATTTCATGGAAATGTTCTGAATGTTTCCTAAGCACTTAAGAGAAATTGGAGTATATTTCCTAATTTTCTAAGTGAAGACATTGAATTGTTAAAAATAATTTTTCTTGAATTTTAAAGATTAAAATAATTTTTAAAGGCTAAAAAAGGATTTTTCTTAACTTTTCATTTAAATAATTTTAATAATTCAAAGAAAAATCATAAAATTGTGAAATTTGTTTCTTTAGGTTCTTTGACCTTAGAGAGATTTAATAAAAATGAAAAACTTAATTTTACATATTTAAAATATTTTATAATTAATTAATACTCCATAACTTAAAATAATTCTAATAATTCAAATAAAACTCAAAAAATTATGAAATTTGGTCCATGTGGTTCTTTGGTCTAGGTATACCTTCAATAAAAATTTAAAATTATTGAATTTTCTTTGAAAAATCCTTTTTTTGCATGTAAATAATCATGTAAATTAAATTGAATTTTAAAAAATCACATTTTCTCCTCTGATATCTTAATTGGCTCATGAGTAAGGTAGGATAAAAATCTCAAAGTCATTCGAATAAAATTTGATGAATTATGAAGTGAGAGAGCCTTAGGGGCACGTGCAATTTTGGAAATTTAGCCCTAATTAGCATTGGCTTAATTCAAGAAAGGGAAATGGGTAATATTTGATCTTAATTAACATTTTCTGATGATTGAAACATAAGGGATTAATTGGTAGAAACTAATACCACTTTTCTTAATTAAAGGATAAATTTGTAATTTCCTAAATTTCCTAAATTATCAAAATTTCAATGTCTCGTAAATTAAATGATCCTAGACTTAGGGGATGGTTTTGGATGTTAATAAATCACTAATTTAATACCCCTGTTTGGTGTTCAAATTACATTCAAATTTTTTGATAATGAATTACTATCACTTAAAATTGAATTTCTTTCAAAAATTACTAATATGTCCACCAAGGTCCTAAGGGCTTAGTAGTGACCTAGGCTAAATCAAATTTGGTTAAATGAGCATTAGAAAAGTGAATTTAACCAGAAATTGAACACTTTTAAAACACTAAAAGCCCAAGTTAAAGCTGAAATTGGCTAAGTGTCTTAATAGCATTAACTTGCCCCTTTTTAAAGTTCTTCACCCACATGAATTCCTATCAATTAACTTGCCCCTTAGGGGCACGCTTTTATTTTACTTGCATTTCTAGTCTCCCATACTTTACTTCTCAGTACGTTACTGTACTTACTCACCTGTAGGTGTGAATAAAAATACAAACCTACATGTTAAAGAACGATGTCACCCTACATGAAACGAAAGCTGCTACAATAGCCACAAAACCAAAACTAAAAGAAAAACTAAAGTCAACCAAGATAAAATTCACTCCAACAATACAACATTCAAAATATAAGACAACTCAACATTTAATCACAAACATCACAAAACAACAACTGCAACTAAGTTAAAATGTCTCTATCAGATGATCGAGAATCTCTTAGAGGAGGTAACGTACTGTTGCTAACGAGGGTTCCCACGGCCTAAATGAAATTATGAAACTCATTAAGTTGAGTTTAGTAATTTAATTTAGACTAAGTGAATCCAATAGAAAATAGTGTTATAGGAACGAGGGAACCATAGGATCCTAACCGGTGTCGCTTTAATCAACTTTAACATGCCCCCATAAAATTTAAAGAACTACAACCATAGGGACATATTATTTGACATCATAACTTGACACACTAGAAAACTTGAACTCACCATGATAAGGAGCTTGGAGCTAGCATGGTGGGCAACACGACCATCTTCAACTGCAAAACATGTCTACATCAGTTAAAACATTCTTTCATTAGAACTAAAGCAAGAAGCCATAGGAAGTACAAGAAGCCATAGTTTTTTGAGGTTGTCTGCATAGTGCAACATAAATCATCAACTCATCTTTAGTCTTTTGTTTAGACTTACTATACAATCTAAGCCCTAACTCATCTTAGGATTTTGAGATTGTCGTTTGTTATGATCTAAATCCTCACATCTTTCAGGCTATTTGTGTGATCATTTCACATAAATGTAAGTCCTAAATTAATAGAATTTGCAGCATGAAATATTTAAATATTTCTCTTCCAAGCTGAAGCGAAACAATAGGATAGACTGGGAAATCACCGAGGTTCTCATCCAGAACTATGTCATCCCCTAGTTCTTCCTTCTTTAGATTCTAAAAAAAATGTTCTAAATTTGAGCCATTCTCATTTCACACCTCTTTGTCTGATTTTGTTAAGAAGTCATATCCTTTTGACCTCCTTGAAGATAATATTTCTTGATTTTTATCGAGAGTTTTCTTAAGTGATTTAGGTCATTTAAGATGTAATTAACTATAGGGGCTTGTGGCTTTCCCTTATAGGAAGGTTTTCTGAACCCAGCTTAAAATAAACCCTATTTAATCCTTCATATTAAATAGGGGACATTGTCGGTAAATAAAATAGTTTTGCAGACCAAATGAATATCATATATTTCTTAGTTTATTTGATCTAGCCTCAACCTAAAATCTTGTGTTTATCCTTCGACATAGATACATGGTTTGAGGTAAATCGCTCTTTCATTTAAACTATGAAAAATATTCAGTTTGATTCTATATTTTTCTAAAACTTATATATATGTGTAAAATAAATGTCTTTCTGAAGCGGCTGATGGGATTTCTATTCCGGGGGCTGACAGCTTCCAACGGGCCACTCCTCAACTTTTTAGTGCTGACACAAACCTACCTCCACCTACTATAGTAAGAGGAGGTAGGAGCTTTTTAGGACATGCTGGATCTTATAAGTGATATATCAAAGTTTTTTCAAAATTTACTAAACCTTTATGCCAACTTCTGGAAAAAGATACAAACTTTGACTTCAACCAAGATTGCTTTAAAGCCTTCGAAACGTTAAAGGAAAAATTGATCATTGCTTCTATAATTGTTTCACCTGATTGGGAGAAACCTTATTAATTGTTGTGTGATTCTAGTAATTAAGTAATTGGAGCTATTTTAGGGTATAAATATGATAAGATTTTTAAAGTTATGCACTATGTTAGTAAGACTCTTAATGATGTTCAAATTAATTACACCACCACTGAAATAGATTTATTAGCTATTGTATATACTTTTGAAAAGCTTAGATCATATCTGATTGGAGCTAAATGTATAGTACATACTGAACATTTGGCTATTAAATATTTGATGCAAAAGAAGGATTTTAAACTAAGATTAATTAGATGGGTACTTTTGATGCAAGAGTTTCATTTTGTGATAGTCGATTGAAAAGGTTTTAATAATCAAATTTTTAATCATCTATTTAGGCTAGAATAGGAATAAATACTCAATATAGAAATAAATACTAAATATAGAAAAAGAAATTAATGAAACTTTTCTCGATGAACAACTTTATGTTATAAAAAATGGGAAATATATTGGTATGTTGATATTGTAAGCAGCTATATTGTTAGTGGTATTTTACCTTATGGGCTGACAAAACAATAGGAAAAGAAATTCATTTATGATGCAAATCATATTTTTGGGATGACCCTTATTTGTATAAACGATGCAAAAATTTAGTAATGAGACGATGTGTGCCTTATAGAGAAATTCAAAAAATTATCCATAAATGTCATGATTCTGAATTTGGAGGTCATTTTGGGAATGGAAAAATTGTTCACAAAAGTTTACAATCTGGATTTTATTGGTCTGCTCTATTTATAGATGTTAATATATACAGAAAAACATGCGATCAGTCTCAGAGAGTAGGTAATATTTCAAGTATTTCAAGAAAAAATGAAATGCCTCTAAATTTTAATTTAGAAATTGATATTATAGATGCATGGGGATTTGATTTTATGGGAACATTTATACCTTCATTCAAAAATATTTATATATTGATTGCAGTGGATTATATTTCGAAATAGATTGAAGAAATCACTTTACCTTAATGTGATGCTCGAAGTGTTTCAAAATTTTTAATTAAAAATTTTACAAGATTTGGAATGTCGAGAGTAATCATTATCGATGGATGATCTCAATTTAGAAATGCAACAATTACAAGATTGGTGGAAAAAGATAATATAATGCAGATAGTGCTTGGGTAAGTCAAATTCACTATGTTCCAAAGAAATGAGGTGTGACTGTAGTAACAAATGAGCATAATGAACTAATATCAACAAGACAAGTCACTAGTTGGTGAATCTGCATAGATTATAGAGAATAAAACTTTGCCATCAAAAAAGATCATTTTCCTTTACCCTTTTAGGACCAGATGTTGGATAGGTTGGATAGCCACAAATATTTTTTTTAGATGGATATACCAGTTATCGTCAAATACCTATTGCTCGAAAGGATCGGGATAAAATAACATTAACTAGTCCTTATGGAACTTTTCTTTTTGTCAAATGCCCTTTCGATTATGTAATACACCTGCAACATTTCAAAAATCTATGATGTCAACTCTCAGTGATTTAATTGAAAAAGAGAATAAAGTCTTTATGGATGATTTCTTTGTGTTTGAAACTTCATTAGAAATATGTCTAAATCATTTAGAGAAAGTTCTTGAACGATGTGAAAAGACTAATCTCGTATTGAACTGGATGAAATGTCATTTTATGATTGTAGGAGGATTTCGGCTTGAGCATAAAATTTTAGAAAATGGCATGGAAGTAGATTCTACAAAAATTCTGGTTATATCAAACCTAGCTTAACCTACTACCATAAGAGGAATTAGGAGCTTTTTAGGACATGCTAGATTTTACAGGCAATATATCAAAGATTTTCAAAAATTACTAAAATTTTTTACTAACATTGGAAAAAGATACAAACTTTGACTTCAACCAAGATTGCTTTAAAGCCTTTGAAACTTTAAGGGAAAAATTGATCATTAATTCTATAATTGTTTCACCTGATTAGGAGAAACCTTTTGAATTATTGTGTGATGTTAGTAATTATGCAATTGAAGTTGTTTTATGACCGAAATATGATAAGATTTTTAAAGTTAAATATTATGCTAGTAATACTCTTAATGATGTTCAGATTAATTACACAACAACTAAAAGAGCTATTAATGATTGTGTATACTTTTAATAAGTTTAGATCATATCTGATTGGAGCTAAATGTATAGTACATACTGGCCATTTGATCATTAAATATTTGATGGAAAAGAAGGATGTTAAACCAAGATTAATTAGATGGGTACACCTGATGCAAGAGTTTGATTTTGTGATAGTCGATAGGAAATGTATTGATAATCAAATCGCTAATCATATATCTAGGCTAGAATAGAAAGAAATACTCGTTATAGAGAAAGGAATTAACGAAACTTTTCCAGATGAACAACTTTATGTTGTAAAAGAATGGAAAATACCTTGGTATGTGGATATTGTAAATTACATTGTTAGTGATATTTTACCTTATCGGCTGACAAAACAATAGGAAAACAAATTCATTTATTATGCAAAATCATATTTTTGGGATGATCCTTATTTGTATAAAAAATTGTAGAGATTTAGTAAAAGACGATGTGTGCCTTATAGTGAAAATCAAAAAATTATCCAAAAATGTCATGATTCTGAATTTGGAGGTCATTTTGGGAATGAAAGAACTGTTTATAAAATTTTACAATCTGGATTTTATTGGCCTACTCTATTTAGATATGCTAATATATACATAAAAATAAGTGATCGGTGTCAGAGAGTAGGTAATATTTCAAGAATAAATGAAGTGCCTCTAAATTTTAATTTGAAAATTGATATTTTTTATGCATGGGATTGGATTTTATGGGACCATTTATACTTTCATTCAAAAATATTTTTATATTGATTGCAGTGCATTATGTTTTGAAATGGATTGAAGCAATCATTTTACCTCGATGTGATGCTTGGAGTTTTTCTAAAATTTTAACTAAAAATATTTTCACAAGATATGGAATGCTGAGAGTAATTATTACCGATGGAAATTCTCTTTTTGAAAAAGCAACAATTGCAAAATTGGTATAAAAATATAAGATAATCTATAAAATTGAAACTTCTTATCATCCCCAGACTAGTGGTTTATCAGAAGTATCTAATTGTGAAATTAAGAGAATTTTGGAAAAGAGTGTTAATCCTGGTAAAATGGATTGGTCTGCTAGATTAGATACGACAATATGGGCATACAACATAGCTTATAAAATAGTCATAGGAATGTTCCCTTATAGATTAATTTTTGGGAATACTGCCAGTAGAGTTGGAACATAAAGATTGTTAGGCTATAAAGGAATTCAATTTTAATTTAAAAGAAGCTTGCGAGAAAAGATTATTGCAATTTAATGAGCTTGGAGAAATTATAAATGAATCTTACGATAATACGATGATATATAAAGAAAAGATGAAAGAATGGTATGATCAGAAGATAATAAAAAGGGAATTTGAACCTGGTTGAACCTGATTTGAACCTGGATAGGAAGTTTTATTATATAATACAGGATTGAAATTATTTCTTGAGAAACTGAATTCTATGTGGAAAAGGCCATTCAAAGTTATAAAAGTCTATCTTTATGGAGCAATTAACATTGAAGATCCCAAGACTGGAATGATCTTTAAAGTTAATGGACACAGAATGAAACCATATTTTGATGGTGAACGATTAGCTTTTAAAGAAACTATAATGTTGGTTCACCCATAATAAAGATTGGCAATGTCGGGCTAACGACATTAAACCAAGTGCTTAGTGGGAGGCAACCCATTTGTATTTTTGTTTAGTTTGCTTTTGAGTTTTTGTTCAAAATATTTTACGTATATTTATAATTATGTCTTTATATAGTCCGTGTATTTGAGAAAATATTTAGAAACATCTTTATTTACCTAATTTAATGGGAAAATTGAGAATTTATTAGATTGAAATCAAAATAGTGCTATTTTTGGAATTGGCCCATGATGCGCTAGATTTGTACATGAGGCGCCAAACTCTAAAAAGCTGGCGCATGATAGGCTAGAATCGGTGCATGATGCACCGTGGTCATGAAATTGACTTTAAACATTTTAAAATGAGGGTTTTGGCAATTTATTCTTGTTATAACTCCCAAAAATTGATTTCTAAGTCTATTTTAAGAGGGAAAATGAGGGAAATGCCACTAGGTTTCAAATCTAATGGAGTCCCACTCTAAAAATACTGCAAGATTTGGAATTTTCAACCGGAGATAGTTTGTCATTTTTGATGCGCAGAGGTTGCATGATCGTGTTTTAGCAAAGAAGAGGCTAATCAAAGAGATGGAATTTGTGAATCGAGGATTCAACACTCTAAGTACTCAAATTGAAGAGATCATTGTGCAAAGAAGTTGGGAAGTGCTTTGTTACACTACTGCCGCCACAGTCGTCTCTCTGGTGAAAGATTTTTATGCAAATATTCATGGAATCAACCAACTAATTATCTATGTGTGAGACAAGTTTGTAAAATTCACTCATTTAAGATTAAACCAAATGTTTATGTTTGGAAATGTGCCTATCTTCCTTTATGCAAATTTTACCCCTACGAGTGACAATTTGAATAAACTCTACCGATACCTTAGAGATGAAGATACGAATTGGGAGGCCACAGATGATGGAAATGTAAATTTTTCATCATTATTGTCAAATCATACTTCTAAGGCATGACACTTCTTTTTTGCATCAAAATTACTGCTTACTATGAAGATCAGTAAGGTAACTAAGGAGAGAGTTATTTTAAATTATTGTATTAAAACCGGAAAACCTATTGATATTTGAGCCATTATTGCGAAATCAATTTTTGGTTTTATTGTGAATGGGTCCTCAATTGGGCTTGGAATTCTATTAACTAATTTTCTACTGTGTAGTTAATCGCAATTATCTTTAAAAAATTTGGAAAAAAGTTCTTCTTCCTTAGAAGCCGATGGATCCAGAGGTCTATTACAGTTGTATAAGAATGGAAGATGAAAATGATATGAATGTACTGATGGATCAGGAATCCCAGAATTCATCACCTATTAAGTCTTACTTTAATTCAAATGCACTTCAAAAGAAGATCAAGAAGAGAGACAAAGAGGTGCAAAATCTAACGCATGCAACAAAAAATATTTCTGAATTGTTAAATCATCTAGATTGGCAACTGGAACATTTTGAACATATTGGTCGTATTGAAGATGGTTTATTGTGTATGTTCAAGAAACATGCTTGGATTGAGGAGGATTTGACTGATGAATTTCCTTACCAACCCTTCTACAACCTGTGTGTGCACTACCAATCTATGGGAGATATCCAGGAGGATGAGAGTGAAGAAGATGTTTGAACTTAGTTTATGCACAGAACATTTTTTTAGTACTGTGTGTTTTATTTACTTTATTGTGTTAGATTGCATTTACTTTTATTATTGTGGTTTATTTATGTTTATGCTCTGTATCTAGATGTTTAGATTTCAGTGATAGGATGTTTGAATTGCTTTAAAACACTGAAACAGATTTTTGTTGGCTTGATAAATGTTAGTTTGTAATAGCGTGAACTATATTTATAAAAAAGAGTTTTGTGTTGTTTGTGAAATTTTGTTGTTAGAATAATGTTTATGTATGTTTAGAAATGATCATTTGACTTAATTAGAGCTTGACTTAAAGCAATACGAAGCAAATTTCCACAAAAACCAAAATCTAGTGAATTTGTGCTTTTGCGCACGATGAACTGTTTTACAGAGCGTTGGTGCATGATGTGCCAAAAACTCAAATAAGCTTGATTACCTACAAAACTGTGAAATCAAACAGGTAAGCTCCATTTCACTGCTCGGATCATCTCCTACCTCTAAACCTTCTTGACTCTCCTACCTCTAAACCTTGACCTAGGGCTTTACATTGAGGGCGATAAAGAAGATTTTAGAGGCTAAGAACATTTTCTCTTGGTAAGAGCTTCAGTTTAAGTTGGAAATTTTTTATTTTCACCATGAATTTTTCCTACATTGTGGAAGATTCAAAATTTAGGATTTTTTTTATGAAAAAGCTTGAAGAAAACTTATGGTGAAAAGTTTTTTACCAAATAATCTTACTTGAAGAGTTAGATTTTTTATTTAGAAATTTACTTGGAATTTATTTGAAATTTCATAGATTTTCCAATGGCTCCCCAATTGAAGAGATCTTCCAAATTGAAGAGAGGAAGGCCATCCGAGGATTTCGATTCACGAAAATTCGTTAACTTCAAAGTCCAAGATAGTTATAATACTCAAATGGAAACTAGAAGATTGATCCTTTAATGGGCATTTGCAAACTTGGGTGGTGAGATTGAAGTTTTCATCCTCACCAAAAACTAGGAATGATTCTGATACTTCACTTTAGTAGAAATTGTCCCCATGATTCGGGAGTTTTATGCTAACCTGAGGTTCACTAAGGGTGATCACATCTTGGTTAGAGGAAAGCAAGTAGAATTTACTGCTAATCGAATCAATGATTTTTATGGACTAAGAATTGTATATCTTGATGAGTACGCTGCATTTGTAATGACTGATTCATCACTGGATGAAGTGATTGCCTTTTTTATAGATGGAAAAGGAGAATGGAAGATTAAGAATAACAAAATAGTTAACTTCTCTGCTTCCCTATTGACGAGTCAGTCAAAGATATGGCAACACTTTATTTCTACTAAGTTACTACCAACAAATCATCTTGTTGATGTGACAAAAGATAGAGTGGTGTTGAACTATTGCATTCAAAATATAAAAACAATAAATGTTGGTGCACTCATAGTTCATCATGCTTGAAGTATAGCTTGTAGTTCTACAGCTAGTGGTTTGGAATATCCTGCCTTAATTTTCACTTTATGTGAGCAATCAGAAGTAGAGTCCCATAGAAATGAAGAAATATTACAGCTACAAAATCCTATTGGGAGGCATATGATTCAAAGAGTGGAATCATTTGTTGAATCTAGAGGTGGTAGAAGGGATAGACCCTCTACATCAGTTGCAAGAGCATCTACTTCTTGCTCTGCTTCACTTGAAAATATTATGGAGCAGCTTATGATTCAACAAATGGACATAATTAATATGGAGAGTTAGATTGGAGAGATTGGCGCAATAAATGCTTTTAATGATGAATATCAATAGAGGAGAGTTCAACATGATATTGATTTTGAGAATTTTATGGTAAGACATCTTAGGGGTGAGCCCAATGTTGAATTTCCTCCTCGCCCAGTTTCACTCCTTATGCTCCTATTCATGATGAAGATGAGGAGGAAGAAGAAGAAGATGATGATGATGAGGAAGGTGATGAAGAGTGATATTTTCATGAGTCTAGCTTAGTTTTTTTTTCTTATGTTTGTTTGTTATTTCTGATTGTATTGTGATGTAATTTTATTTAGGAACTGTTGAAGTAAGGACTTTTATGTTGTCTTGTGGATTGAAATTGTAATGGTAACAGTAGATTTTTACTTTACCTGCATTTTTAATTTTATTTTTTCAGTTTTTCTATTTCTGTTTTTCATTCTCAACAAATTCCTTATAATATATTATGTCTCATTTAATGCTTTAAAGCATTTATGTATGTTTTTAAAGTTAGTACCTGCAGTATATTAGAGCCCAGTTTCATTATCAGAAATTCTCTATAGGTCAGTTTTTGCATTTACTGTTTTTTTTTCACCTACTAAATTTTGCACCAAAATATTTTTAAGAAAATTACTTAAAAACTTAAGTTTAAAGAAATTTTTTTCTTGAAAAGAAGTAAACTAAATTTTATTTTATTTTTCAATTAACTATCTTTTTAAAATTAATTTAACATGACATGAGATATTGAGATTAAAATTTAAAAGACTATACTTATGATTATAAATATTATGGTAAATTTAGGTAAATTATTTTTAATAAAATGATGGTCAATTCTAAAGTTATGGATACTTGGTATGATAGGATAAGACTACGTTTTCTATTTATAATAAGAAAAATTGTATTTTTGAAGTGTTAAGAATTTTAGAGTTTCATGCAAGAAGAAAAGAATGCAACTTTATGAAAAAGCATAAACTAATACGAGTTTTTTAAGTGAAGAAAGCTAAGAAGTTTTAACTTTAAGAAAAGGATAGTGAAGTTCAAAACTATTAAAGCAATCTAGATATAGTAATCCTCACTTAAAAAAGAAATAAGAAAGAAAAGAAAGGATTGAAAATATCTTAAAAGAAAAAAATAAGGAGAAAAAGAAGAAAAGTAAAAAAAGAAAAGAAGAATAAAGTGAGGAGAAGCTTGAGGACATGCCTAATAAAAAATTGACTTCACTTTAATCAACTTAAGGAAAGAGCTTTATTACAATTTCTAAACTTATATTGGAATATTGGTAGTATTACTAGTGAAGTTTCATGAAGTTCTTTTTCATATGAATGTTCTAAATATCATTAATATGACAAAATGCAATTCTTCTTGAAATGAATAAAGATTCCGAAATCCTAAATTTGATTATTAAATACTCTTAGAATTAGTGTTTGAATCTAAGTTATTAAAAGTTTTTCTTAAATTTTTTTATTCAATTTATTAAACTAAAGTATAGAAGTTTTGAATTGATCCCTATCATAAGTCATATGCTTTTATGTAATAAAAGAGTCACTTGAGGACAAGTAACATTTAAGTTTGGGGGATTTCAATAAACCAAAATAATAAAAATAATATACTATTTTAAGTACTTATTTTATGCTTATTTTTGGTGATTTTGAACTTTAAATAAGAGTATTTTTGTGTTTTTGATGCAGGTATATCATTTTTAGGCATTTGGAGAAAAATGGCAAAATGGATGAAATTTGGAGTCAAAACAGTGAATTTTGGGAATATGGCGCATGATACGCTAGATTGGCGCAGGATGCCGTTTTACAGAGCTTTGGCACATTATGCGCTACATTTAGCGCTAGATGCGTCAGGGACGTCTTTTTGTGGATTAAGGCAATTTGAGGCAAATTTTGTCAAATTTTCAAAGGGACACTTATTCTAAACACATTTTGGAGTAATTCATAATGTCTAGACAGTTTGGAAGGTTCATTTTTGCATGGATATGTCTCTTAGATCAAATGACACATCTTTTGAATTCAAAAGGGTTAACTTTTGGAGAGAATTTTAGAGGGAAATTTGAATTCTTTTTGAAAGGAGGCAGCCCAAAATAAAAAAGGAAAAATTCAAGGAGCATGGGTGTGACGTGAAAGTCGGGAGGAAGAGATATAGAGAGAAAGACAAGGGCTTGGATATTTTCTTCTAGGGTTGTAAGAGGAGAGGGAAGGTGAGAGATTTCTTCTTTATTACACTTCTAAGAGAGACTTGAGAGTGCTTGTGAAGAGAGAAAGGCTGAGAGGGAACATCTAAGGGTTTGCTTGGGAAGGATTGTGAGAAAAGTTGTGTCTTTTAATTCTTTTATTTTGTAAACTTATTTTTATATATGAAATCCGTCTTTTGTCATATTAGTTTTATTTATACTTCTCCCTACTTTGAAATATGGTTTTGTGAATAAGTAATTTTGTTTTCTAGGGTTTTATATGTTAATAATTTGTGATGATTTGAACTCCGATCTTCACCTACTTTTCAATCTAGCCAATTGAAATGTTAATATGTGTTGAGAAACATATGTTTCGAAAGGGATATGATTTCTACAACATGTGGAGAATCACATTTCATTTCTTGTGAGAGTATGTCATCCATGGAATTGAGTGCAAATAAATAGAGAAATATACTTTATTGGATATAGAATTGGAGAATTTAAGGTGACAGATTAAAATCCAAATTTGGTTCAGTTGATTCAAAACTAACGCGGGATTCTTAGCCCTCATGGGAGGGCATAGTGGGAGTTCTGGAGTGGCAGCCGTCAACGGTTATCCTCCCAGCCTAACAACAAAATTAGGGACCAATCTCTGGATTAGTCTATGTTCTTTATAGCACTCAAAAGAGAATAATGAATACGATTGCTTCTATTTCTCACAAAAAGGTTATATTTAAATACTTTCAAAATGATTTTAATTTTTTTGCAATCCATATGCTCATTATATATGGAAGGATGCTTCCTTAAATTTGAACTATTTGAATTTTATTTAGTTTTCGTAATTTTACTTTTTAAAGTTTAGTTTATGGTTTAGTTAACTTTGTTTTTGAACAACATTTTAAATAGCATTCACTCTAGTAGTCAATGTTCAAACTCCTCACTTTACCTTTTCTTAGTTTAAATTATAATTATAATCTTAAGAAATATTTACAGGCATTTCCAACTTCCCTGTGGGATCGATATCTAAGACTTTATTAGAGCCCTTTATTACTTGAGAGATACATATACTTGCGTTATTTTTAAAAGGGGGATTTGACAGTTTAAAAGATTTTTAAAGATACACTATTTTTATTAAAATTACTTTTGTTGGGATTACATCACATATTTATTATTATAGTTGTCGTGTGTATTTTGTAATATTGAAAAATAATTGTAAAATTAACACACTAAATATGCCCGTATCAGGAGAACTTTCATATCTAGTTCAAGATATGTTTCAATTAAAGGAATAAGAATTTTATTATTTTCGTAGTGTCTAACAATTCAAATCTTTCCTAAACATAATGAATATCTTCGTCACGTATTTTGATGAACTTATCTTGCATTTTATCTTCATCTTCTGGCTTAAAATCTTTCTATTCCATTTTCTCTTCAAAAATTTTCATAAAATGATCGTTACTCAATTAATCACAAATTTCCATCCTGTAGCATTCATCATCTTTTCCTTTTTCTATGTATTTCATAGATTTTGATATATTAAATGTAACTTCTTGATTATTGACTCTCATGGTTAACTCACCTTTTCAAACATCTATCATATCTTTCCCAGTTGCAAGAAAAGGTCTCACGAGAATGATTGGAATTTCCTTATCTTCCACCGTATCTTATACTGTAAAGTCCACAAGAAAGATAAATTTATGAATCTTCACTAATAAAACTTCTACAACTTATTTAGGATAGGTGATAGATTGATCAGCTAACTGAAGGGTTACTATAGCAGGGGAAATCACTCCTAATCCTAACCTTCTAAAAATAGATATAGGCATAAGATTAATACTGACTCCCAAATCACATAAAGCTTTTCCTAAAAATCTTTTGCCTATAGCACAAGGGATAATAAAACTATCAGGATATTTAAGTTTCTTAGGAAGATTTTTTGGAATTATAGCGCTACACTCTTTACTAACTGCAACTGTCTCATTATCTATAAACTTTCTTTTCTTATTAAGTATATCCTTCATAAAATTTACAAACTTGGCATTTTTTGCAAGACTTTGGCGAATGGAATGTTTATGGTTAGTTTCTTAGGAATTTACAAGAATTTTGAGAATTGTTTATCCAATTTTGGTTGTCTCAATCTCTGAGGAAATGGAGGTAGTGGTTTTCCTACTGTAATTTTCATCGGTTGAATAGGACATTCTGAATCATGATGAATAACTTTTTCAGATTTTTTAATTTCCGCCTATTTATTCTCAACTTCAATCTCCTTTTAAACCTTTGTTTCCACTTCTCTGCTACTTCTTAGTTTTATAGCTTTAATTTGCTCTTTATTTTAGTCTTTAGGATTAATCCCAACATTATTATAAAGAGTTTCTTGAGACCTACTGCTAAGTAAAGTAGAACTATGTCACAATTGATTCTCAATGTTTCTAATTGTCGCTCCCTGACTTTGTAATAGATTACCCATTTGTAAAACCAATTCTTCCATAGACAATTTCTTCTCTTTAAATTTAGAATTAGTTTTAAAACTGTGAGGATAATAAAGTATGTAATTAGTATTTCCTTGATTTTTCCCCCATTATAGATTTATACCATTAGAGTTCTTGTTATTCCAACTTAAACTAGAATGATTTTTTTGACCATGATTGTAATAATTAGAATAGGGATTATTAGGTCGATTACTTATTGTATTCAAAGTTGCATACAATGATTGATAATCTATCATTCGTTTGAATGAAATTTTCTCATCCACTAGTGGTGTTTGAGATATATTAAATTCAAAATTGATCGAACTTGTTTGATATTTTAGCGATTTGAAAATCCAAAATAGAAATTGTGTCACAATCATGAACACTGGCTACTCTTTTTAGATTTACCCTTTTAGATGGTCATTAAAAATTGTTAATAGCCATCTTTTTAATTAATGAATATGCTTCATCGAATGGTTTTGACATTAATGATCCACGAGCAGCAACATCAATAATAGATCTAAGAGATCCCACTAATCCATTATAAAATTTTTGAATTATTAACCAATCTGGTAAAGCATGGCGTAGACACTTCCTAAATAAATCTTTAAAATTATTCTCGAGATTCATATATTGATTCCCCTTCAAACTAACAAAAAGATGTAATATCATTTCTAAGTTTAGTAGTTTTTTATGGTATAAAATATTTAGCCAAAAATTTCTGAGATTCCCAAAGTTCTGACTGATCCATGTGCTAAAGAGTTTTACCACATCTTAGTTTTGTTCCTTAATGAAAAAAGAAAAAATCTGAGTTTAACGGCGTCATTCGACTCTCCATCATAATTAAATGTAGCACATAATTCTAGAAAACTACCAAGATGTAAATTTGGATCTTCAAATGGTGTTTCCCCCAAATTGATCATTTCTTACAATTTGGATAATAACAGATCTAATGACAAATGAATTAGTAGCTGCAGCAGGAGTATGTATAGTCAAGTAAATTTCATCTACACTAGGGTTAACATAGTCCCCTAATGGTCTCTTTTGATTTTTATTTTCCATACATTGATTAATTAAATTGTTCGTCACTTTGTTAAGTTTTTTTTTGTTTTCAAATTTTTCTTATAGTTCGTTCTAATTCCAAATCGTAAGGTACTAATCGTTCGGATCCTAACATTTGCATACACAAACACAAGTAACAATTATAAATAAGTACTCACAAAAGATTAAAAATATATTTTTTTATATTTTTTGTTGTTTTTAAAATAAAATTTATAGTTCAAACAACGTGTTTTAGGTAATTTACCGTAGCCTCCCGGCAATGGCGTCAAAAACATGATGTGGGTTTTTTTATGTGTTATAAATGTTTTTCAACACCACAAAATACAAGGTAGCTATACTCAATAATATAATATACTCAACCACAATAAAATTTAGTTTAGATTTTCTTTTTTAAAATATTTTAAATTTTCACTCTTAGTAAATTAAGGTGTACTTTCATATTCAAATTGTCACTAG
The DNA here is from genome assembly GCF_001263595.1 of Phalaenopsis equestris. Taxonomy (NCBI): domain Eukaryota; kingdom Viridiplantae; phylum Streptophyta; class Magnoliopsida; order Asparagales; family Orchidaceae; genus Phalaenopsis; species Phalaenopsis equestris. The sequence continues at coordinate 87,584 of NW_018165314.1, read as the reverse complement.
GTTGCAAACGTAAGTATACGTATCGCTCAAGCAATAAATGAATATAATAGAGTCCTAAGTAACAATTCTGGACGGAGGTAAAAATTTATTTGGAAAATCAAGCAAAAGCACAAAATGCAGACTATAAAAAACCTAACTAAAAAAATAGGTCAAAATTTGTTTAATGCCACTAAAGAAACTACATTTACTACACTAATCTCTAAACTTCAAAGTTAAATTTTCTAAAAACTAAACTAGGTTTTATGACAACGAGTTCAAATTTAAGAAATTATCCTTCCCCTTACAATGACATTTTAGTCGGTGAATTATCAAATTGAAGAAAATTGTATTGTGCCAAATAGGAGAAATTATATTATTTATCCCTTTTACAAGTGATAAAGTACATTGGCTCCTCCAATGTTTAATCCCTAAATTCATGGTTAGGTTGGGAAGATACTGGCTCTCACTCCAGAGTTCCTAAGTTCCTCTCGCCTTAAGGCTAACATCTAGTTTTAATTTCCAAACACCGGGAGAAACTTAGGGATTTTAGTTTGTCACCCTAAAATCTCCAATTCTACGTCCATCAATGAATATTTTCCTATTTATTTGACCTCAACCCCATGGACTACATTCTCATCCATGAAATCAAATGTCATTCTTACTTTATTATGAAAAGCATAACTCTCTCTGATCGTATGTTTTACAAAAAATTTTTACAATTCAAATGACCAAATCAAAAATTATATGAAGTTTGAAGTTTGAATCATCAGAAATATGAAATTAAAATATTGTGCAACAATCTTGATTCTTCACATGACCATTTCTCTTTGTAGGGAGAAGGACAAGGAAATCTACTCAAAATTCACGAGGAGGATACAACAAAGCATGGATTTTATATATAAAGATAAGTTTAAAAAATAAGAAAGAAAAGTAAAGTAACTTACTCAATCTCTTCTTCAAGCATATCCCATGAAACACCTTTGAATCTTTCTCTTTTTACAAAATCTTTTTACAAAAAACACTCAAATCTCTCTTAGAAATGTAAGGAAGAAGAAATCTCTCATTTTCCCTCTCCTCTTAAAACTCTTAGAGAAACTTGCAACACTCTCTTACAACTTGGAACTCACTCCCCACTCACTAACACTCAGCACACACATTTTTTTTTACATAAAAACACTCTTTTATAATGTAGGGATGAATTTCTCAAGTGTCTTGTTGACCTAACTTTTGGTTGAGGTCTAGTTTTCCCTCTTTATTAGCCTAGAGTCTAGCCATAGGACTTTTCTGTTGACTATTCCTAGAAAACTAGAAAAGGAACCCTCACCATTAGAAATTCTACACCCCCTCCTTACTCAACTTGAAGCTCTTCATATTGGTCCTAACCTCTAGCACTTAGTAGGCGAGGTCACTATGAGGGAGCTTAAGGAGAGTTCCCATAGGATTGTTTAACCTTAGGGTTGACCCTGGGTATTTGTCTAAAACTAAGTTAGTCATCTCACTCACAGTCACTCACAACCTTAAATCCAAAATTCCTTGACTTTGATCCCTTGAGTTTTTGGGATACTCATGTAGATAGTCCCCTAAACCCACTAACCCTAGGCTAGGCTTTAGCTAAGACCAGTACATAGAGGACCCAAAACGGGGTTTCCATTGGTCTATGGCTTATTTATGGTGGTTAGCTCCCCAATTCTACCAAAGGTACCCAACTTGGCCTTTTGCCCCTAAACTCCCCCAAATTACCTAGATACCCTTGGGACCCTAAATTTTGTAGTAAAAATTCCTAAATTTACCCAAAATATCCAAATTTGTTCAAAAATCATTTAAAAACCTTTTGAAAACACCCAAATTATCCAAAATCACCAAAATTTCCGAATTACCAAAATACCCCTCCTTAGCCTAAAATTCCAAAAAATCTCAAAAATTTCCAACATATTTCAAATATTCCCATTTTCACTTTTCTCAACTACCGCATGACCTAATTTGGCCATTTTCACCATTTTGACCAAAACCCCTAAAATTGCCTTTAAAGGCCCAACCTCCCCAAATCCACTTCTAATGTCCATCAAATTGGTCCCAAATTCCCCTAATTTTAATCTTAAACTCTACTTCACTTTTAAAATGACCAAAATAAATCAAATAAAATCACAATTGGCCCATGCTTTGAGCCCAATTTTGATCCAAATTAAAAGCCCCAATTTTGGCCACACGACCTGATCTCACCCAATTAAACTCATAGCTCGGTCAATTTGCCATTATTCATATTGAAAAATCTTTATAGAATTTCTAAACATCAAACTTGACCTTCAATTGGCCTTTGTGAAGCCTCAATTTCATTTAATTTTGACTTAAGTCCAAAAGCCCCAAATTTTATCCTAAATTGGGTATGCCTCCAAACATCACCAAATTGAATGCTTTAGCCCCAAAATAGGCAACCACCTCATGTTTAAAACTCTTGATGGATATTCTATTGACCATTATCAATAATAAATTTGGTCTTAGCCCAAGGCTAGCCCAATCTAGACCCAAGTCCAGCCCAACATGCCCAAAATGACAAAATCTCCAAAATCCTTCAAATTCACCTCCCAGTTAAACTCAAAATCCTTTTTAATCCTTCACCAAAAATGTCCATTACAATCATATACATCAAATGCATCAATCAATTGGGTCAATTTACATGGATACCCTAGCCCAAACCCAAGTTTTGGTCATTTGAACCCACATTGGACCCATGCACTAAAATTAGCCTAACCACCCCAAAGCCACCAAATTAATGACTCCATAGCCATTTGTTTGACCCTAGTGACCAAGATAAACCCCATAAAACCACCTAAGCTAATCCATGGACCAAAGGTGCCCTAGATAAAGGGATTTAGATTCCATATTTGCTTAAGCCTTAGATATTTTTGCTAAAACTAAAGATCAACTCATTTAGTAGCTGTGACATATTCCCCTGGTTCCCTGAGCTCCTAGCCACCTCCCCCTAGCCGGCCGGCCCCCCCAATGGCTGGGATTGTGAGCCACCCCCATGGAATCAAACCCATTTCAAACTTAGAGGCCACCTCATCCAAATCAAATGTTGGAGCCTCTCTGCCCTCCACCTAAGCATCACATTGCACCCTCTAGTTGGCCATGGCAGCCACCCTTAAAAAAAATTTTTTAAAAGTTCCCCTCCATGGTCATGGAAGGAGAGTTGAAATTTTCTCTGAGAGAGCCTTCCAAATTACTTACAGAGACTCTTTGAGACCTTCTCAACTCAAGCCAACCACTTTCCCTCACTAATTCTCACTATGGAAGCTCAATTTTGAGCTCAAACTTCTGCTTAAAACCAGGACAAAGCTCAATAAACCTCCAAAATCCACCAAACTCAAATTAAACTTACCCACACCTTCACCACAGTGAAATAAGGAGAAGCTCCATCAAAACGTCCCCTTCCATAGAGTCCCTAGCATAGCTCTAGACCAACACCTGAAATCGAGCTTAGTCAATATCATACCTAGACCTTTTACCACATCAAGAGGCTCAATCCCTAGCCTCCTTGGACCCCAACCAACGTGCCAAGAACCTCTGATTGAAGCTTCCCTTCTCAAAGAAAAGGTATTGAACTCCTCCTCCTCCCAAGCCTATTTTGATTCTCCACTTGATTAGGCTTAATTTCATGACATTTTAATCATATAGATATCTTCCTATAGTCTATATAAGGATTTTAAAAAAAAATTCACTTAATTTGGTTGAGAAATGAGGAAGATATCAAGCTTTGAAAACGATTGGTTCTTGGGTTAGACCATTAGGGATGATGACGGAGTGTCGTTACAACGCGTGTGTATCAAACGGAGGGCTTTGATTGGCCGGATAGGAGCACTGTTCAAAAGGTGGGACGCATGGATGGCGGCATCAAACGGGAGTGCGCCGTGTAGAGCTTCGGAGAGGCCTAGGATGAGGTGGTGTCACGCTTTTTAAATAGAAAAATAGGGATTTTCCTATTCATTTAAATAGCCCTAACTTTAAAAATTCATATCTTGGTGTAGAATAATCATTAAAATAAAATAAAAATGCCCTCTTGCTCAGTGAATAGAGGAGAACAATGTGAAAATAATTTGAAGTGCATTTGATGCATTTTTTATTTTGAATTGATTAAATGCCATTTTAAGTCTTTTGATTCTCCATGCATATAGACATTTCACCATGACTTGAAATTTTAGCATGTTGTTTGCCTCTTTCTTAGGGATCATTCCCTGATTTTTCTAAAGTAAAAAAAGATCTCTTGACAGAGAACCATATTTTTCAATTTTATGTGTATTATTTACATAAATTAATCCTAATAATTAGCATGTTGCTTAGAAAATTCCAAGAAAATTTTGGAAGGTGTGTTGTGACCAGAGAACCCTTCGTAAAATATTTCATTGGTTAAGTCATTAAGAATGCACATAATTTCCACTAACCCTAAAACACAAAGAGAATTAGATTTGGGTAACACAAACATTTAAACGACCTGATTTTTAATCTCCAATAAGATTCAAAGTTCAGATGACTCAAAGTTCATACAACTCCCCATAAAAATTTCAAAACATTTGGAGCTCATTTAATAACTCAATTTGATTTTTCAAGTTAAATGACATTTTGGGTAATAAAATGATTTTTAAAAATTAAAATATAACTCAAAAAATTATAAAAAATGGTTTGTTGAGTTCTCTGTGATCAGAGGAGTTTTCTAAAAATAAAATTATAAATAAAATAAAAACTTCATTTTTGAAGCCTTTTTAAATATTTAAATAATTAAAAATTAATAAAAATCACAAAAAATAATAAAATTCATGAAAATGTTCTAAATTGTTTTTTAAGCACTTAGGAACAATTGGAATACTTTTCCTAATTTTATAAAGGAAGATATTGAAGTTTAAAGCTTAAAATAATTTTAGTTGGCTAAAAATGGCTTCACTAAAATAATTCAAAAAATTAAAAGAACAATTATAAAAATATGAAATTTGTTTCTCTGTGTCCTTTTACATAAGAGAGATTTAATAAAAATATAAAACTTAATTTTCTACTCTTAAAATATTTTATAATTAATAAATACTCAAGAACTTAAAATAATTCTTAAAATTCAAATATAAATACTCCACAATGCTTCTCTGACCTAAGTCTACCTCCTCTAGTAAAAATTTCAAGGGATTAAGCTTTACCTTGGCCAAGTTAGGGAATTTTCTTTGAAAAGTCCTATTTTTGCATTAAAATAAATATGTAAATTAAATTAAATTTTAAAGAATCACATTTTCTCCTCTGATGTCTTGACTCACTCATGAGTAAGGTCAAGGTAGGAAGAAAATTCTAAAGTCATTTGAATTAAATTTGACAAATTATGAAGTGATGGAGCCTTAGGGACAAAAGTATAATTTTAGAGGTTTAGCCTTAATTAACATTTACGCTTAATTCAAGAAAGGAAAAAGGGCAACCTTCAATCTTAATTAACATTTTTAGATGATTAAAACATATGGAACTAATTGGTATAAACCAATCTCACTTTTTCTAATTAAAGGATAAATTTGAAATTTCATATATGATTAAAATTTGGAAGTCTACAAAATTGAATGATCCTAGACTTAAAGGTATAGTTTTGGGTGTTAATAACTCATTAATTCAATACCCATTTTGCATGTTAAAATAACATTCAAAATTTTTGATGATGAATTATTATCACTTAGAAATCTCTTTCAAAATGATTAAGACATTCACTAGGACCTTAAGGGCGTAGTAGTGACAAGCTAAATCAAATTTGGTTAAATGGGGATGATGTTCACTGAACACTAGAGGTATTTAAAGGATGAATTATTAAGCAACATAATAAGTTTGAATGAGCTCGAGATTTTTCACCACGCGGTGAGAGGGAAGCATGGACCTGCTTCTTCCTCTAGACCTGTTGGATACCTCGGAGGTCTACTAAACTAATATGTTTTGCTTAACAAAAATCATCCTTAATCAAACTAATAGGGGCCCACCAAGATATGACTTAAAGTTAGGTCGGTCACTAAAACCTTACTTTTTTGCTTTACATAAAATGTTCTAACATGCATTTTGAGTTTCAGGTGGTGGAACGAGAAGACTTGTCAGGTACGCTTTTGCAGTTTACAGCGCCGTCTTTCTTGTACTTTTGATGTTAATTCAAACTTGCATGCTAAACAACGATGTCACCCTGCAGTAAAACTAAAACAACATGATAGCCACAAAACCAAAACCAAACCAAATCTAAAATTAATCATGATAAAATTCACCGCCACAACATTCAAAATATAAAACAATTCAAAATTTAAGCACAAACATCACAAAAATAACAACTACAACTAAATTAAGACTTCTCTATCAGATGATAAGAATCCCTCAGAGGAGGTAACCTACTCTTTCTAACGAGGCTTCCCATGGTCTAAATGAATAAAAGGAACTCATTAAGTTTAGTTTAATAAATTCATTTAAACTAAGTGAATCCAATAAAAAATAGTGGTGCTTGAACGAGGGAACCGTATGATCCTAACCGGTGTCACTCTAATCAACTTTAACATCCCTCATAAAATTTAAAGAACTATAACCATAGAACCACCTTATTTGACATCATAACTGGACACCCTAAAAAACTTAAACTCATCACTGCAAGGAGCTTGGAGCTAGCATAGTAGGCAGCACGACTATCTTCAATAGAAAAACCTGTCTTCCCTAGCTAAATCATTCCTTCCTTAGAGTTAAACAACCAAGCCATAGGACTTCGAGGTAGTATGCTTTTGCAACATAAATCCTTACCCTATCTGACATCGTCACAGTGATTGCCAGTGAAATGGAAGAACAAGTGGAGGAGGTCTAGCAGAGTTCTCCAGATCTTAAAATAAACAAAGAATCAATGATTGAATAAAAAGTTAAAAAACTCAGGGCTAAGATTTCCAAGTTGACTCAGGAACATGGAGTTTCCATCGACAATAATGATTAAGATTTTGACTAAAATGACAATCTTGAAGATGATTTCATCAATGTCCTTGTCATCAAAACCAAAGCCACTATATCTGTGCACGAGGCTCAACCTCTCATCGAAGAGAACATCATAGATGAGCTGCGCAGGGCTATCCTCATAAGGGATGAACAAGTCAATCAACAGGAGAAAAGGATAGAAGAGAAGGCGACAACCATGATTTCCATGGCCACAATTCAAGGACAATCTCAAGCACCGCACATAGCATCTCCAGATGTCAACCAACAGGAGATAATACACATTACAGATGAAAGAAGGGAAGTTGCCTCGGCAAACAAAGATGAGCAACAAAAGAAGGATTCTCCATCAAGCGCCATGCCAGAGAAGGAATTTAAGCAAATGGTCGAACAAGTTCAGGAGGCCATAACCCAATCTAAGGTTGGTGCATTAATTTTTAATAGGTAAACCTTACCCTGAAGAATTCGATGTTGTACCCTTCCCTAAGGGTTTCGTGTAGATGTGGCTACGAAGCCTAAGCAAAGCCGAGACACAAAATATTGTCAAAGAAGTACATGTCAGATTGTGTGGCGCTCACCAGTTGGGACCCAAAATGAAAATGAAGATCAAGAGACTCGGATATTATTGGCCAGCAATGATGCCCGACTGCATGGATACAACCAGAAAATGTCACCAATGTCAAGTGCATGGGGTGGTCTTGCACCAACCTCCGAATGTGCTACACCAAACTGTTGCTTCGTGGCCATTCGAGTATTGTGGCACAGACATAATAGATCCGATAGACCCTCCATCTTCCAAAGGACATAGGTTTATACTTGCCGCTACAGACTATTTCTCCAAATGGGCAGAGGCAGTGCTGCTACGAGAGGTTACGACACATCACGTCCTTTAGTTCTTCAAAAGCCAAATCGCATATCATTTTGGAGTACCGCAAAGAATAATTTCTGACAATGTGATAGCTTTTAAAAGCACAAAAATCAACAATTTCATTAAAATACATGGGATAGATTGGAGATACTGTACAATTTACAATCCCAGAGAAACTAGATTGGTTTAAGCCTTCAATAAGACACTAGTATAGATTTTAAAGAAAACACTGGACGAAAACAAAGGAGATTGACACAAAAAATTGCTAGAAGCTTTGTTAGCCTATCGAATGACGTTCAGGACTCCCACTCAGTGTACACTCTACATGCTCGTGTATGGGTCCGACGTTGTACGACCACTAGAATTCAGACATCGTCTCCCAGAGTCGCTGTCGCCAACCAACTAACAATAAAAGAAAGTGCAAAGCTCAGGCTCGAGGAACTAGAGAGTCTGTAAGGAGAATGACTTAAAGCACAATAACATCTGGAGCTTTACCAGGAAAAGTTGGTACAAGCTCATGACAAATTGGTCCGCCCAAGGATATTTAAAGTTGGTGACCTCGTACTTGTGCTCAAAAGGCTTATTTTTGCATGCTGCAAGATAGGTGGAAATTTTGAGTTAACTTGAGAGGGACCATTTGTCGTTGAAAAGGTTTATGCTGGAGGAGCCTACCAGTTAGTGGACTTCAGAGGTGAAAGACCCATGCTACCAATCAACGCACGATACCTGAAGACATACTACGTAACCTGACCTTGCTTGCCATCACTTGACATGAAATTTTGAAATTTTGATTGTTTTGGGGTTAACTATGTTGCCAAAAGTCTGTGACTGGGTCCAAAATTTTTGTAACATAATTAACCTCAACATAAAAAAAGAGTATTTTTTTTAACATTACACGCCTCAATTTTCTCTTTTCAAACTTAATTTTCCACTAATTGAAATGAAATTCACCTATAAATAAACAATCTCTTCACGAAAATAAACAAAAATTTCCTTTAATAAATATTTTGTTTCGTTCTTATTCATGCTAAGTTTCAGCCTACTGACATTTTTCCTATCTTCTGCAGAGAAATGTCAGGCCAGAGGCTGATCTTCACCTTCAAAGATAGTTGGAATCTCGCACTAAATGAAAAAATGGTGCCGCAGGGCGGCACTATAGATTTCAACATGGAATTTAACCAAGTCAGCATGGATTACGAGGGCCCTTTAATGAATTTTTTCAATCAATGGGAAAAGGAAGGGTTGTCCTCACTACTTAGGGTGGCCATCAAAGATAGTGCATCACTGAAAGGAAAGAACGTGATGGTACAACAGAACCCAATGGAGGGGCCCAGCCATTTACCATCCATGATAGCTACGCCAATTGGGGGCCTGGTCGTTGCTGATAATGTTGTTCCAGTGCGAAGAACACAGCGGACAAACGCCAGCCAATGTAAACAAAGAGCTTTTTTATGAGAAGAGAAGAGATGCTAGAAAGAGGCAGACAATTTACTCGCTCCTACTCCTGAGGGACACATTTATGATCCGGGCATGAAAGAGAACTCCTCGAGCCAACCCACTATAGTTGAGGAGCCTGAGTTTGTGACAAAACCAAAGATACTACCAGCTTCAGATGTTTTGTGTACAAGTTGCCCTACTTGTAATGCCGAAATACCTGCACGAGCGTCAGCTTCAAGGGCATTCGTGGAGTGCCCAGACTGCAATGTTCTACATCTAAAACACTACAACACATTAGAGGAACATGCATCTACTGATGATGGATCTCAAATTGTTGATTACCTGATAGAGGCAGAGCCATATGTCCCAATGGATGCAAAGCCGTATGTTCCGAGGGATACAGATAAATCCCATAAAATCCAGGGGCAGCCCCAGCTTAGGTTCCAACTGATGTTCAAATTAGGGAATACACGCGACAACTGTCGACTCCCAGTATGGTGGAAAATTATAAAATGAGCAAAGAAAATAAAAGAGACTTAGAGTTCTACGAAGAATTACAGGGAAAATCATCAACATACTGGAGGGATTAGAACTGTGTTTTAGTGTCTTTTCAGAGACTGACGAACATAATATTCTTCACTCCATTTTTGACCTAAGGGATAGAGGTCAAGCGGGTTTACTTATGGAAAGGACCTATTCTGAGCTGAGGAAATGGATGCAAGGAAAAGGTAGGATTACTATCCAGTTTGGCTGCTCCTACAACTTCACAAATGATAGACAAGGGAATTCACCTGGGATCCTTAAATACGATCAAGTAGATCCACTACCTCCAATGATAAAGTGGCAGATCAAAAGAATGGTCAGAAGGAATATTCTGCCCACTACCTGCATTCCAAATAGTTTTATTATCAACATCTACGATGAGGGTGATTCATTCCTCCACACATCAATCACCATGACTTCGTGAGGCCTTTTTGTACAGTCTCATTCATGAGTAAAAGTAACATCTTAAATGGGAAAGAAATTGACATCATCGGCCCTGGTGAGCTCAGAGGCTATGCGGAGATTCCCGTACCAGTTAGCCCAATGCTTGTTCTTAAAGGCAACGGTGCAGATGTTTCCAAGCATTACGTTCTAGGAGTGTGACACCATAGGGTGTCTGTAGCCTTCAGACGGATGGATGACAGCAAAATGCAGCACAGATTTCATCCGGATCCATAACTGGAGGAACTACTACCTTAAGAACTATGAGAGGGTTGAACCTCTGAGCACATGCAAATGGAACTCTTGTCCTGAAGCATGGCTTAGAAGGTCAGCTCGATCAGGAGCTCATCACAACAGGAATAGACAGTTAGAGGATTCCTTTCTACTTTACTACATTACAACAATGTGATATGTATCAGAGATGCTCAACCTATGATGTATACTTGATGCACTTTGATGCATTTCGCATATTGTACTCTTGAGGCGTTGGCCTACACTTGATCTGTAACATTTTGTTGGAGCTGATTAATGAAATTTCTTTCAGAAATGTGTCTTTTTCTCAATTTCTTTTTGTGTAATGGATGGAAGCCACGAACCACACATTGGTTCAAAATTACAACGAATAAAGAACAAAACGACAAACACAAAAATTTTTAACAATAATAAAATTTAAACAAAAAACTAAACAACAAATCAACTCTCTTTTTGAAAAAAATCAACCAACTAAAATTAAATTTTTGAAAACATATTTTGAAAATTAAACATGATAAAAACAACAAAAAAAAGAAAATAAATCTATGGAGTTGATTCTCTCGATTTTGATGTCTCTTACTCTTTGCTCGCGTAGCACAACTATCTTTGTCTACATTAATTCTCTTAACATCCCCGCAGAATTTCACGTTTTTCACAAAACTTCACAAAGTTTCACAAATCTTCTTCAACAATGTCAACCTTTTCACATGACACATATCTCCTGATTCAACATCATAGTTTCTCATTTTTAAATCAGTCCTTAATTTCTGATTCACTACTTTTGAGGTTGGTCCTTACCTTCCGACACTATCTTTTGAAATTGATCACTACCATTCAATCCTTATTTTTAAATCAGTCCCTAATTTATGATTCACACGTTTAAGGTCGGTCCTTACCTTTTGACGCTCTCTTTTGAGATTGATCACTAACTTTCAATCCTCATTTTCGAATCAGTCCCTAATTTTTGATTCACACTTTTGAGGTCGGTCCTTACCTTTTGATGCTCTCTTTTGAGATTGATCACTACCTTTCAATTCTCATTTTTGAATCAGTCTCTAATTTTTGATTCACACTTTTGAGGTCCGTCCTTACCTTCCGATGCTCTCTTTTTGAGATTGATCCCAACCTTTCAATTCTCACTTTAGAATCAGACCCTAATTTATAATTCACTACTTTCGAGGTCAGTCCTTCTTACCTTCCGATGCTCTCTTTTTGTGATTGATCCTTACATTTCAATTCTCATTTTTGAATCAGTCCCTAATTTTTTATTCACTACTTTTGAGGTCGATCATTACCTTCCGATGCTCTCTTTTTGAGATTGTCTTACCTTTCAATTCTCATTTTTGAATCAGTCCCTAATTTCCGATTCAATACTTTTGAGGTCGTCCTTACCTTCCGATGCTCTCTTTTTGAGATTGATCCCTACCTTTCAAATCCCACCCCGGGGTCAGTACTTACACGCTGATTCCCATCTTCTCTAAATTCCTAAAATCTGATAACTCAAAATCCACTTTGAGAGTCCCTACTTCTTAAATTTGATCAAATATTCACCTGCTACATTCCCCAGTGGAAGCAAATAGCACACACAATCCCACACTCCTTCTATGTCTCTTGACTTAGGAGTTGGTATTGGTTTTGTTGATCTCGACAGTCAACGCCAATATGCGCGGTGTTCTTTGCCCAGGACTTTACACCTATTGAGGGTCCATTTGTTGACCTCACAATTTAATGAGGTCTAGTTTTCCTTCTTTAGTAGCTCAGAGTCTAGCCATAGGACTTTCCAGTTGACACTTCGAGAGTCCAACATTCAGGGTCAACCCTATGGTTAAACAGTCCTATGGGAACTCTCCTTGAGCTCCCTTATTGTGACCCCACCTACTAAGTGCTAGAGGTTAGGATTAGTATGGAGAGCTTCAAGTTGAGTAAGGAGGGGGTGTAGAATTTCTAATAGTGACTGGGTTAAACTAGACCCTGAATGTTTAACCATAGGACTGTTTAACCATAGGACAGTTTAACCATAGCTCAGAGTCTAGCCATAGTGAAAGAAACAGTGAGTTCCCATAGGACTGTTTAACCATAGGGTTGACCCTGAATGTTGGTCTAGAACTAAGTCATTCACCTCACTCACAGTCACTCACAACCCTAAATCGAAAATTCCTTGACTTTGATCCCTTGATCTTTTAGGATACTCATGTAGATAGTGCCCTAAACCCACTGGCCCTAGGATAGGGTTTAGGTAAGACCCGTACATAGGGAACCCAAAACAGGGTTTTCATTGGTCAATGGCTTATTTATGGTGGTTAGCTCCCCAATTCTACTAAAGTTACTCAACTTGGCCTCTTGCCCCTAAACTCGCCCAAATTACCTAAACATTGGGACCCTTAATTTGGCCAAAATTCCCAAATTTACCCAAAATATCCAATTTTTTTCAAAAATCATTTCAAACCTTTTGAAAACACCCAAACGACCCAAAATCACCAAAATAATTGAATTACCAAAATACCCCTCCTTAGCCCAAAATTTCAAAAAATCTAAAAAATCCCTGAAATTCCCAAAATATTCCAAATATTCCCAATTTCACTTTTCTTAACTATTGCATGACCTAATTTGTTCATTTTGACCATTTTGACTAAAACCACTAAAATTGCCTTTAAAGGCCCAATATGCCTTTAAAGGCCCAATCTCCCCAAATCCACTTCAAATGTCCATCAAATTGGTCCCAATTTCCCCCAATTTCAATCCTAAACTCAAATTAACCTTTCATATGACCAATCTAAACCATATCCAAGCTCAATTGTCCCATGATTTTAGCCCATCTCTGATCCAAATCAAAAGCCCCAATTTTGGCCCCATGACATAATCTCACCCAATTAAACTCATAGCTAACTCAATTCGCCATAATTCATAATGAAAACTCTTCATAACATTCCTAAACATCAAAATTGACCATTAATTGGCCTTGGTGAAGCTTCAATTTCATTTAATATTAACTTAAGTCCAAAAGCCCCAAATTTTGCCCCGAATTGGCTATGCCTCCAAATTTTATCAAATAGAATGCTTTAGCCCCAAAATTGGCACCCAATGCATGTTGAAAACTATTCATGACATTCATATTGACCATTCTCAACAATAAATTTGGACTTAGCCCAAGGCCCAACATGCCCAAAATGACCAAATCTCCAAAATCCTTCAAATTGACCCCCCAATTGAACTCAAAATCCTTTCAATCCTTCGCCAAATATGTTCATTACAATCATCTACATCAAATGCATCAATAAATTTGGTCAATTGACATAGTTAACCTAGCCCAAACCAAAGTTTTGGTCATTTGAACCCACATTGGACCCATGTACTAAAATTAGCCTAACCACCCCATAGCCACCAAATTAATGACTCCACAACCATTAGTTGGACCTTGGTGACCAAGATAAACCCCATAAAACCACCTTAGCTAAGCCATGGACCAAAGGTCCACTAAATCAAGGGATTTTGATATCATATTTGCTTAAGCCTTGGATATTTTTGCCAAAACTAAACCTCAACTCATTTAATTGCTTTGACATCCTCTAGCTCACCTGACCACCTAGCTACCTCCCCTGGCCTGATCGCGTCGCCTAGTGGCGGGAAAACACCCAAGCCGTGAGGCACCCCCATGGAATCAAGCCCATTTCAAACTTACAGGCCACCTCATCCAAATCAAATGTTAGAGCCTCCCTGCCCTCCACCTAAGCATCACATTGCACCCCCTAATTGGCCATTGTAACCACCCTTAAACAAATTTTAATAAAAGCTCCCTTTCACGACCATGGAAGAAGAGTTGAAATTTTCTCTGAGAGAGCACTGAAAATTACTCACAGAGACTCTTTGAGACCTTCTTAGCTCAAGCAAACCACTTTCTCCCACTGATTCCCACTGTGGAAGCTCAATTTTGAGCTCAAACTTCTATTTAAAACCAAGACAGAGCTCAATACACCTCCATAGTCCACCAAACTCAAGTTGAACTTACCCACACCTTCACCATAGTGAAAGAAGGAGAAGCCCCATCAAATTCTCTTTCCATAGAGACCCTAGCATAGCTCTAGAACAACACCTGAAATTGAGCTTGGTCGAATTAATACCTAGACCTTTCAACATAATAAGAGGCCCAATCCCTAGCCTCCTTGAACCCCAACGAATGTGTCAATCATCTCTGATTGATGCTTGCCTTCTAAGAGCAAAGGTATTGAACTCCTCATCCCGAGCCTATTTTGATTCTCCATTTGATTAGGCTTAATTTCATGGCATCTTAACCGTATAGATATGTTCCACTAGTAAAAAAAAAATTCGTTCAATTTGGTTGAGAAATGAGGGAGATATCAAGCTCTGAAAACGGACGGTTCTCGGGTTAGACCATCTGGGACGATGACAGAACGCCGTTGGATCGTGCGTGCATCAAATGGAGGGATCTAATTACGCCAAATGGGAGCACGGATCGAAAAGGTGAGACACGTGGCTACTGGTGGGGATGACAGCGCCGAATGGGAGCACACTGCATGGAGCTTCGGAGAGGCCTAGGATAAGGAAGTGTCTAACTTTAAAAATCCATATCTTGGTGTAGAAAAATCACAAAAATAAAATAAAAATACCCCCTTGCTCAGTGAACAGAGGAGAGCAATGTGGAAAAAATTTAAGGTCCATTTGATGTATGTTTTATTTTTAATTAATTAAACATTATTTTGAGTTTTTTTATTCTCCATGCATATAGACATTTCACCATGACTTGAAATTTTAGCATATTGTTGCCTCTGTGTTAGAGAACATTCTTTAATTTTTCCAAAGTCAAAGGAGATCTCTAGACATAGATCCATATTTTTTAACATTATGTCTATTATTTGCATAAATTAATCATAATCATTAGCATTTTGCTTAAAAAATTCCAAGAAAACATTTGAAAGTGTGCTATGATGAGGAAACCCTTTGAAAAATATTTTATGAGTTAAGTCATTAAGAATGCACCTAATTTCCACCAACCGTAAAACAAATTAAAATTAATTTAGGGTAACAAAAACATCTAAACGACTTGATTTTTAATCTCCACTAAGATTAAATCTCCACTAAGATTATACACATACTTCCGGGTCTGTTGATTTAGGAGTTTGTATTGGTTTTTGTTGATCTCATTGGTCAACGCTAATACGCATGGTGTGCTTTCCCAACACACCACAACTATTGGGGGTCCATTTCTTGACCTCACTTTTGGTTGAGGTTTAATTTTCTCTCTTCAGTAGCCTAAGGTCTAGCCATATGACTTTCTTATTGACTATTCTTAAAAAAACTAGACATGGAACCCTCACCATTAGAAATTCTACCATCTTCTTTACTCAACTTGAATTTCTACATAATGATCCTAACCTCTAGCACTCAGTAGGTGGGGTCACTGTAAGGGGGGGTCACTATAAGGGAAACTCAAGATGAGTCACCCTTAGGACTGCTGGACCTTAGGATTGACCCTGGGTGTTGGTCTACAGCTAAGGCACCAACTACACTCATCTACACTTACATTCACTCACAACTTCTAACCTAGGTCCCTTGACCTTTTTGGGATACTCATGTAGATGGTCCCTTAAACCTACCAGCCCTAGGGTTATGGTTTGACTAAGACCACTATGTAGAGGACCCAAAATGGGATTTCCATTGGTCCATGGCTTGTTGGTGATGGTTGGTACCTCAACGCTACCAAAATACCCATCTTGGCCTTTTACCTCTAAAGACCCCCAAATTACCAAAATACCCCGCCATTGCCCAAAATTCTAAAAACTCCAAAAATTTCCGAAAAAGCTCAATAGATCCCAAATATTCCCAATTTTATTTTTCTCAACTGCCACATGACCAAATTTAGCCAATTTGACCACCTTTAACCAAAACCCCCAAATTTGTCTTTTGAGGGCCCAAATTTCCTAAAATTCCACCCATATTTCCATCAATTTGATCTCAATTTGCCCCAATTTCAATCCTAAAGTAAAATTCACTCTTGATATGACCAATATAGACCATATCTAAGCTTAATTGGCCCATCCTTTGAACCTAATTTTGATTTAGATCAAAACCCCAAATTTGACCCTATGGCTTGATTCCACCAAATTTAACCCACAGCCCACTCAATTGGCCACAATTTGTGTTGAAAAACCATCCTAACATCCACATACAAAATCAACCACCAATTTACCTTGGTGAAGCCTCAAATCCATTAGATTTTGGCCTAAATCCAAAATTCTCAAATTTAGCCCCAAATTGGCTAAGTCCCCAAATTTCACCAAATTGATTGCCTTAACCCCAGAATTGGCATCCAATTCATGTTGAAGACTCTTTATAGGGTCCCTATTGACTATTTACAATAATCAATTTAGACTTAGCCCAAGGCTAACCCAAACTAGACCCAAGCCCAGTCCAACAAGACCAAATTGACTAAAAGTCAACATTCCCTCAAATTGACCCTTAAATACATTCCCACAAATTGACCCTTAAATTGAGCTCAAAACCACTTCCATTCTTCACCAAAGTTATTCCTTATGATCTTTTTAACCAAATAAAACATTTATTTGGGCTACTTGACATTGCTAACCTAGCCCAAACCGAAGTTTTGGTCATTTGCACCCACTTGGACCCATGCACTAAATGTGACCTAACCACCCTAAATTCACCAAATTAACTCCATCACAGCCATTAGTTGGACTTAGTGACTAGTACAAACAACATGAAACCTTATAAATCAAGCCATGGACCAAAGGTCTCCCAAATCAAGGGATACTATTTCCAAAAATGCTTGTGCTTAAGATATCCTTACCAAAATTAGGTATTAATGCACTAAATTGCTATGACATATTCCCCTGGGTTCCCTGAGCTCCTAGCCACCTCCACTTGGCCAGCCAAATTAGTGGCCGAAAAAGCTGAAAACTAAGAGCCACCCCAATGGCACCTTATCAAAATCAAACCTAAAGGCCTGCTCAGCCAAACCAATTGATGGAGCTCGTCTGCCCTCCACCTAAGCACCACAATACACCCAAACAAATGCACTGAGAGCCACCCCCATGGCCATTTTTATAAAATATCACCTCCACGGACATGGTAGGTGTGCTGAAATTTCCTTAGTGAGGCCTCTCCAAGCTTCACACAGAGCTTCCCTAAGATCCTCTCAGTGCATTCCAACCATTTTCCCGCACCAATTCTCACCGCCGAAGCTCAATTTTAAGCTTGAAACCTTGCCAGAAACCAGGTTAGAATCCAATACACCTACACAGTTCACCAACTCAAATTTGCTCTAGCCACACCTTCACAACAGTGAAAGACGCCAAAGAACCATAAAATCCCCCTTCCACAGAGCTTTACCATAGCTCTAGACCAACACCCAAATCTGGTCGTGATCGAATTCATACCTAGGCCTTACATCAAGACCAGAGACTCAATCCGTAGCCTCTTTAGATCATAACGAATGTGCCATCCTTGGACCCCAACGAACGTGTTGAACCCCACTTCTCAGAGCAAAGGTATAAAACCTCACCTCATCCCGAGCCCATTTAGATTCTCCATTTAGTTATGTTTAATTTAATTGCATGATAACCGTATGGATGTGTTTGTCTCACTTAGACGAGTCCATATGACCAAACCCGAGCTGATTTGATTGAGTCTAGGCTGAGATCTTAGGGTTTTAGTGTAGACGGTCACGGGATCATTCTATCGGGGACATGACGGGGAGCCGTTTGATTGAGCGTGTATCAAATGGACGGAGGAGATCGAGCCCGATGACGCTTCGGGACATAAACAGTGAGCCGAGTCAGCGCTGAGGTTGATGGAGGAATCAAATGGAAGCGCGCCACATGGAGCTTCAGAGCCGTCATAGGTTGAGGTGGCACGTGTTGTTGAAATAGATAAATAGGGCTTTTTAGTATTTATTTAAATACACTTAACTTAGAAAATTCATAACTTTGTGTAAAAAATCACAAAAATGAAATAAAAATACCCTCTTGGTCAGTGAACAGAGAAGAACATTGTGAAATAACTTTCAAGTCCATTTGATGCATATTTTATTTTTATTTAATGAAACATTGTTATTTTTATTTAACTAAACATTTTTTGGAACCATTTGATTGTCCATGCATATTGACACATTACCTTGGCTTGAAATTTTGACATGTTGCAGCCTTTGTTAAGGGAAATATCCTCTGATTTTTCCAAAGTCAGAGAAAGTCCCTATACAAAGATCCATATTTTTCAATTTTTTGCACATTATTTCCTTAAAATAACCATGGAAATTAGCATGATGACTAGAAAATTCCGAGAAAATTTCGAAAGTTCCACAATGACCAGAGAAGCTTTTGAAAATAATTCCATGGGTTAAGTCATTTAAAATGTACTTAATTTTCATGAACACTAAATTATGATGATAATTAATTTTAGAAAATACAAATATTTAAATGACTTGATTTTTTATCTCCACTATTTTTTTTTCTCCACTATGGTTTAGGATCCAAAGAACTCATTATAAAAATTTCATAATATTTTGAGTTGATTTAATAACCTAAGTTGATTTTTAAAGATAATTAACATTTTTAGCACCAAAATGATTTTTAAAAATCTAAATACAACTCAAAAAATTATGAAACTTAGTTTTTTGAATTCTTTGTGATCAGAGGTATTTTATAAAAATAAAATAATATTTAAAATAAAAAACTTCATTTTCAGCCTATTTTTAAATATTTGAAATAATTAAAAATCCCTAAGAATAACAAAAATAATAAAACTCATGGAAATTTTATAAATGGCTTCTTAAGCACATTCTTAAGCACATAGGAATAATTAGAATATTTTTCCTGATTTTCTAAATAAAGATATTAAATTTTAAAGCTTAAAAATGATTTTTAAAGGCTAAAAATGAGTTTTCATTAAAATAATTCCTATAAATCAACGAAAATTGAAAAAAATATAAAATTTTCTCCTCTGAGTTCTCCGACCTCAAGGAGAGTTTTCAAAAAGACTAAACTTAATTTTCTCCAATTAAAATATTTTATATTTAAAAAATGCCCCAGAACTTAAAATAATTGTAATAATTTAAATAAAATTCAAAAAATCATGGAGGGCTTCTCTAGTCTAAAGTTACATCCAATAAAAATTTTAAGGGATTAGGACTTACCTTGGTCAAGTTAGGAATTTTCTTTGAAAAATCCTATTTTTGCATGAAAATAATTATAAAAATTAAATTAAATTTTGAAAAATCACATTTTCTACTATTTCCTCCTCTGATGTCTCAATTGACCCATGAATGAGGTAGGATAAAAATTTCAAAGTCATTTGAATTGAATTTGACAAATTATGAAGTGTTAAAACTTTAGGGGCAAATGTGTAATTTGGGAAATTTAGCCTTAATTAACTTTTAGGCAGGCTTAATTTAAGGAGGGAAATGGGTAACCTCTGATCTTAATCAATTTATTTGATGTTTGAAACATAAGGGGGATAATTGGTAGAATCCAATCTCATTTTCTTAATAATAAATTTTATAAATTATGAAGTGATAGAGCCTTAGAGGAAATATGTAATTTTGGAAAATTAGCCTTAATTAACATTTAGGCTTAATTTAAGAAGGGAAATGGGTAACCTCTGATCTTAATCAATTTATTTGATGTTTGAAACACATGGGGTTAATTGGTAGAAACCAATCTCACTTTCCTAATTAAAAACATAAGTTAATAAATTTCTAAATTATTAAAATTCGGAAGTTTATTGAAATTAAATGAATATAGGACTTGGGGGTATGACTCTTGAAGTTAATAATTAATCAACTTAATACCCATATCTTGTTGTTCAAATAAAATTCAAATCATGAATCATGATCACCTAAAGCTTGATCTTTTCAAAGCTAATTAAGACACTCACCTAGGTCTTAAGGGCTTAGTAGTGACTTAGGCTAAATCAAGTTTCATTTAAATAAG